>NW_006408665.1:7461946-7464872 GCF_000296735.1 Chrysochloris asiatica | reverse complement strand
GGGACCCTACCCAGAGAAGCAGCGAGGCCCGAGATAGAGGCAGAGACGATGACGTGGAGTGATGAAGTGGCTGGGGACTTTGGATCCAGAGAGGGAGAGGGACTGTGTGCTGAAGAATGGGGGGCGGGGGGCAGTGTAGGGGGCAGGTTTCTAGGATATACCCTTTGGTCGGTTGATGATGCATGGAGGGGATTGGAACCATGGCAATGAAACGATTTGCGGTGGAATGAATGTAAAACTAAAGTTCTCTCATGTAAACTATCATATAATTCACAATAAAACATGAAAAAAAAAAACTGTTTCACCATTCTGTCTCCTTTTATAGAAAGAAAAATTGAGTTTCAGTTTTATCTTAGCTGTGTTCTGATGAATAAAGTAAATGATTGCTAAAAAAAATTACACAGCCTAATGCCCTGGTACACAGTGAGCCTGCACAAAACAAACATTTTCTACCTTGTTAGTTTTGTGATTATTATAATTATTGACATTCATGAACTAGACATCTAAAGTGATTGTATAGTTATAAATGTTGGGAAATAATTGAAATGATGAAAAATATGCAATATACAGCAAACAATTTCTTTGAACACTGGATGACAAAGATATGGTTAAAAAGAAAATCATGTAAATATGTTTCCTGGGTACAGTTCAGAGTAGAATAGAGAATAGAGATGTCTACCCAGTAAGAGATATTAAGATTCTTTAAAAGTACTCACTCTATAAAATTTTAAATGACATACACTATGACCAATGGGAAGTTAAAGCATCAAATCCCTAAAAATGATTTAAATAGCTTCTTATATTTCAAGGTAGTAAACATTTATTTTATTTTTTATGAAGTTATCTATAAAATATTTATAACCTCAATGACTAAGGGAATGACAGGGACACTTTTAATAACAGATAACAAGAATGTATTTAAAATATCTTAATTTTATCAGCTGTAAGGGAGGAAGTATAGCTTTCTGTTTTATCTTATTTAGTAAATGCTTCTGTAAAATTAGTGCACAGAAAACTATAATTTGTATTAACTATTTTATGCTAATGAGCTAAAATTCTAACTCAGTGCAGAGTAAATGAGAATAAAACTAGCAAGGTAGGAGTCTACCAAAACCTTTGCTAACAGAACCAAAATTGTACATCTTATCATCATTTTAAAAAGAATCTTGAAAAATTGTAGGTCTTTTTCAATGGTCAAGGAGATATTTATACTTTGGGAAAGGGATATAATTTTCTTATAAATGGAAAAAAAGCAATTTCAGATTTTCTTTCATACCACTAACATCGCATTACTAGGCAATTTTATTTTCATTGTGGCTAAAAGGTGAAAGTAAAAAAAAAAAAAAAAGAATAGGCTTTAGAATCTTGCCAGTAAGATCTTTGCCAGCTTCTAAAGTAGCACGCAGATAGTAATCAATTTTCTCCTGATGGAATGAAGATTAAAGACTTTTAAGAATGTCATATAACATCAACATGGTTTAAAAAGACCTTAGGAAGATAAAAGGGCTTCTAAATATTAAGAGTGGATTTTTTTCATACCTAAATGCACTTGAATAGAGGAAGAGTGTTATCTCCTGGCTATTTTGATCAGTTACTCTTAAAATTAAAATTTACTGAGAAGTATTGTTAAATTTCTGTGTTGGTGTTTCTTTACATTGTATGAGACCATCACAGTTCCACTAAATAAACAGCTTTTACGTATTGTCTATTTATCTTTTTGTCTTTTTCAAAGAATTTTTAATGCTAACAAAAGTGTCCACTATGTGACAAATATTTTACATATATTATTCTATATCGTGTTCAGCACAGCCCAGAGAGAAGTAGGTGATCTTGTTATATTCAGATTTACAGTGAGAAAGCTGGGCACCTAAACAACTATACTATCTATTTGAGAAGACCTTACATTATGCCCCTAGATTTATTCATTAGGAGGACTTTGCTAACATTAAACCATTAGTTCAGTAAAAACTTTTCTATAATGGTGAATTTGTTGTTGTTGTTAAGTGCCATCGAGTTGGTTCTGACCCATAGCGACCCTCTAGAGAGTTTCCAAGGAGCAACTGGTGAGCTTGAACCACCAACCTTGCAGTTCAAACTGACAGTGTAGTCTAGTAAATTAACCCACAGAGCCACACCAGGACTCCATAGTGGTGAATAGTGGATGTATACGTATGGCATTTGCAATGATGAATAATATTTGAGCAAATGGATACCAAGAATTTAGAAAAGGCTTTTTTTTTTTTTTTTTTTTTTTTTTTTTTTGCAGAGTCTAATGGTACAAGAGAAGTAGGGGCATGGGATTTTTTGTTACCGTTCATTTACTTAGGGCTTGTTTGCAAGTAGAATAAAAGAGCTGTAAGAGACATAAATACATTGCAGATAGAGGAAAACTGGTGGACATAAATGCCTTTGGAAGCTGCAAAAGAAGGATCTTGTATACATGCTTCTTAATCATCTTATCAAGTTTTAACCTTCAGCATAGAATCCTATTGTAAGTATATGAAATGACTTACATTTACAGAATGTAAGTATAGAAAAGGCCACTCATGTCTGGTTCTTCAATCAAATTTTAGAAAATTGTAATGCAAATAGGATAATCTTTAAAAGCAGACAGAAATATTCTGATGAATAATGATTTTGATTGCTCTGAGTAATTCAGGTAACCAATAAAAGATTTCACTGATGTAAGATTCATTGGCCAAAATAATCTTTGTGAATATTTTTTAAAGTAAGCATAGTAGTAGAAACTGAGTCACTGGCCTGAATTACTAACTAAAGAGACAGATTTATTGAAGCTGGTGAAGCAAAGTGAGCTATTTTTAAATGTATGAGTCTATTACTGATGGTGAAGAGAAATGTCTTGAAATAATCCTACGTTATCGGTGTTACCATTTTACAGGAGAAAATAAAAGCTTAATAACATTTA
>NW_006408665.1:7451658-7461636 GCF_000296735.1 Chrysochloris asiatica | reverse complement strand
AGAGCAATAAGTGATAAACTAAGTTTACTAAATAAAATATGGCTAGACTATTTGTCCCTCAAGGACAGTTGGTAAAATCTGGAGATATTTTTTGTTGCCACATGTGTATACTTGTTTTTGTTGTTGTACCGTAAAGTCAGTTTTGACTCATAGCAACCGTGTATAAGGTTTCCGAGGTAGAGCTAATTGTTTTGAAGTGCTGAGCTTGTGGTTTGCAGTCCAGTGTTGATCCTACATCATCATACCAGGAGTCCATTGAGTATACTACTAGAATTTAATGGGTAGAGTTCAGGGATTCTGGTAAACATCCTACATGGCATAAAACCTCCCACCAAAAGGAATTTTCTGGTAAAAGATGTCAATAGGGTCAAAGTTAAGAAACTTTGAGTCAGCAGAATTTGGTTTTGTTATTATATGAAACAAAGGACAACCATAGATGTTTGATTTGCTGGGAACAATGAGATCATGCTATAAATGAATGGACCAAAAGTAACATGCTGGATGGCAAGTGAGAGCATGAAATAGGAACCTGGGTAACACAGGTAAACAAGAGTTTGAAAAGAGCAATATTTTGAAGAAAAAAAAAAAAAATCAAACCAAATACAAAAATACAAATACAAAAACCATTAGGCTTGAGACTAACTGACTCTACAATAGAGGTGAAAAGACTTGGACACTTCTGAAACCTGAGTCTACATATGGTTGATTTGTCTCCATTATTAACCTATATCAACTGTCATGTCTGGTGAAAGGTAGTGTCCTCCCTACCACTCCCACCCCTCCAGATCAGAAAAATGTAACCAAAAAAGTTTGCTTTTTTCATTTTCAACTATTTTTTTTACATTTTCAACAACTCCCATTCAACTTATTGTTGTCTTAGCCACATGAGCTGGCCTGCAAACCTCACGGTCAGCAGTTAAAATCTACCAGCCTCTCTGAGGGAGAATGATTAGACTTTCTGTTCCTGTAAATGGTTCCAGCCTTGAAAACCCTATACAAGGTCTCTATGAGTCAGAACTGACTCCACAACACACAACGAAGGGGGAAAAAAAGGAAGATTTACCTGTAAGTGATAAAATCATCTTTACTTATCAGTACATGATGGTCTACATGGAAAATCCCAAAGAATCTGCAAAAATAATACTAAACTAAAAAGAGAGTTTAACAAGGTCACTGAATTCAAAATAGATTGATAGATGATAGGTAGATAGATGACAGTTGCATTTCTAGGAAAAACTGGGAATTAAATTTGAAATGAATTTTTAATAGTTAGAAAGCATGAAATATTTAGTTATAAATTTAAGAAAATAATTAGGATCCAAAATCTATACCATTAAAAAAATTTTTTAATTGCATCAAGGATATTAATGTGAAAACTAAAACTATAAAGTTCACAAAGAAAAATGAAAGGACAAAGCTACAGGATCTCAGTATTTTTATGGACAAACTGATATTGTTGTTATGTGCCATCAAGTCATTCTGCCTCATAGGGATTTTAAGAGTAGTTGGTGGGTTTGGACTGCCAACCTTATGGTTAGCAGTCCAGTTCTTAAAGCACAAGCAGAAAAAAAACAAAATACATAAATTATATTTCATAAAAATGAATTATTCCTGTTCATTAAAAGTCTTTATCAAAAACATAAAAGACAGCCTAAAGAATGGGAGAACATTTTGAGGAGGTGTATATTTAATAAAGGTCCAATATCTAAAATTAATCAAATTCTTTTACTGAGCTACAATTGAACAGCAAAAAGACAAAAAAAAAAAAACCACAGAAAAATGAAGAACTTGAAAATATCCAAATGGCCAACAAACAAATGAAAAGATGTTCAAAGTCATTAGCCATTAAGAAGATGTAATTCAAAACCACAATGATAAACCACCTCACCTCCATTAAAAGTGCAATGATCAAAGAAACGGAAAATACAGAGTGTTGGTAAGGTTTCTTAGAAACACAACCCTTATCCATTGCTGTGGAGTAACAAATTGATACAGTCATTCTGGAAAACAGTTAGGTAGTTCCACAGAACTGCTGTGTAACGACTCAACTACTCAAATGCTACTCAACAATTCTGCTACTAGGCACATATTCAAAACGTGAAACCAGTGACATGAACAGGCATATGTATGCCAGTATTCATTGTAACACTCTTTGTAATAGCCAAAAACCTATCAAAATATACATCAACTGATTCATTAATTAATCAGGGCTGGGAACTATTTCCAACTGGTTTAGTCATAGCTAAAGGAAATTAAAAAAAAACAAAAAAACAAACAGAACCAACCAACATTTTTGTTTGTTTGTTTGTTTTTAACATGGGCAATCCAGAACATTAACCAGAGAGGAAGAATGAAGCTCTGAAATGGGAGAGTAGTGATCCCTTTTAGGAGCTTATGTGTGGAACTGGAATACTACCAGGTTGAGAGTAAGACATCTTCAAAGCTAAGCAATTGGTTGCCATATTTCAGTCAGGTATCATTGTTTTCAACTGAGCTTGACAAGTGATTTGAATGCTATGTAATGTGTATGCTGCCCTTGTTTCCTAATATAAAATTTGTATCAGGACTTCAACCCATTATTTTTCCCATTCAGATTAGCAGCATTCCAAAAGACTTAGTTGTGCTCATGAAGAATCTGTACATATACCAAGAGGCAGTAGCTAGAACAGAACAGGGGCTAATGAAAGTTCTAAAACCAGGAAAGGTATGCATCAGGTTTGTGTCCTTTCACCATACTTATTTAGTCTGTATGCTAAGTAAGCAGTTTAAGAAACTGGATTATATGAGGAAGAATGTGATATCAAGTTTGGAGGAAGATTCATTAACAAGCTATGATAAGCAGATGATACAACCTTGCTTGCTGGAAATCGAAAGGACTTAAAATATTTACTGGTGAAGATCAGTATGGTTTGCACATCAAAGTAAGGAAAGAAAGAATCCTGGCAACTGGACCCATAAATAAAATCATGATAAATGGAGAAAAGATTGAAGTTGTCAAAGACCTCACTTTGCTTAAATTCAAAATCAACACTCATGGAAGAAGCAGTTAAAAAATCAAGCAGCATGTTGCATGTGAAAATCTGCTGCCCAAGATTTCTTTTAAAGTTAAACAGCAAAGCTATCAGTCTGAAGACTGAGGTGCAATTGTACCTGAGGTATTTTAAATTGCCTCATATACATGTGAAAGTTGGACAAAGAATAAGGAAGACTGTAGAAGAATCAATGTATTTGAATTACCATGTTGGAGAAGAATAGTAAAAATTTTATGGATTGCCAGAAGAACAAACAAATCTATGCTGGGAAAAATACAGCCAAAATTCTCCTTAGAAGTCAGGATAGTGAGACTTTGTTATATTTTGGATGTGTTATTAGGCAAGACTGACCCCTGGAGAAGGACATCATACTTGGTAGAGGGTAAGCAAAAAAGAGGAAGACTCCCAAGAAGATGGCAGTATCAATGGGCTCAAACATTACATCAATTGTGAGAACGGCACAGGACTGGGCAGTGTTTTCTTCTTTTGTGCATGGGTTACTATAAGACAGAATTGACTCCATGGCATCTAACAACAAAAAGAAACCAAGAAGTAGTCATATTTATACCTACACCGTCCCCAAAATGTTGAGGTCAACCAACATTTTGTTTTTATTAGGTGCTGTCGAGTCAGTTGTGACTCAGAGTGAACCTAATCACAACAGAACAAAATGCTGCCAGTCCTGCATCATCCTCACAATTGTTATGCTTAAGCCCATTGCTGCTACCACTGTGCCAATGCATCTCATTGGGGGTCTTCTTTTTTGCTGACCCTCCACTTTACCAAGCACGATACACTTCTCCACAGACTGGTATCTCCTGACAATATGTTCAAAGAATGATAGATGAAGTTTAAAGTAGTCAGCTTTTAATTTTTTCACATTAATATACTTTGTAGCAGCTATTTTCATTTTATTATAAATTTAATAATTCAAGGAATAAAGTAAAATAATGTTGATTAGAAACAGCTTTCCCTTAAACTGAATAAATTCTGGTGTGGTGCTGTGGTCTAATGCATCAGACTGCAAAGTCATTTGAATTGCAAGGTCAGTAGTTCAAGCTCACCAGCTGCTCCTTGGAAACCCTATACAGAGTCACTATGGGTCAGGATCGACTCGATGACACTTAACAACAACAACATTTGAAACTTACTGCATTGTCTTTATATATCATATTATTACAGTCTTGAAAGAATTTTATGGAAGGACAACATTTAGGAACAAATGATCTTGCAGTTAACAGTCTACTGTCACTATTACACAGTAGTGATATAGTGACATAAATTAAAGAAATTTAAAAGAAAATGTTGAGTAAGTAGAAGTCCTTAAAACAAGTTGTTTTTTAGTATATTCTTCATGTTAGTCATGCAGAGAGGGTAAGAATACTTTAATAAGAAAACACACAGGTACAAACCTTAGAAGTATAAGAAATATTTCTAGTAAGGTGCAGAGTTCCATGACTGCGAAGTGTAAGACATTGTGAATAAGAATGCAATTAGTGCTAGATTCTAAAATCTTTGTACACCAAGCCATGATGTCAGAAAGGAAACTAAGTCTGATAACATTTATTGAATGCAAGAACTGTATTTCTTGTATCTTTTGTGTAGTCAGTGTTCTAATCCAGTACAGGACACATTGTTTGCACACAATGAGAATCAAACTCTTTTATTAGTGATATATCCTTCAGTAGAACATGCTGTAAAGCTCAATTTACAGCTCAAAACAGCATAAAGTTATACATTAGAATGAAATTCCCCAAAAATATTCTCTGAGTAGTGGAAAATTTGTAGATGTAATCACAAATCACTGTTTGTTTGTTTTTTTCAGAGATATTATATTAAGTTTCAGAACACTAGCCAAAGTTTCCAAACAAGGAGGGGGAAAGTGGTTTCACAAAACTAGACCACTGAGTTAATCATTGATACCTAGAGGAATGCTAAAACTGATTATTAAATACATAGGTTCTATAACTTTCTGACAAGGAAACATTAATTACTGAACATTACTATAGATTCACAATGACTAGGATTCCTAAAGCAGACCATAGAATAATTGATGCATTTGAGTTATGATGTTGAAGAAGAATATTAAAATACCATGGTTTTTCATAAGAACAAACAAATCTTTATTGGAAGAAGTACAACCAGAATGCTCCTTAAAAGCCAAGATGGCCAGACTTTGTCTCACATACTTCTGACATGTTATCAGGAGGGACCAGTTCCTGGAAAAAGACATAATGCCTGGTAAAGTGGAGGATCGGCAAAAAAGGAGACCCCCAACGAGATGGATTGGCACAGTGGCAGTAGCAAGCGGCTTAAGAGTAACAACAATTGTGAGATTGGTTCAGGACCAGGCAGTGTTTTCTGTTGTGCATAGGTCACTATGAGTTGCGAGTGACTTGATGGCACCTAACAACTACAACAACAAGGGCTTCCTAACCAGGGAAAGTTTTTGGAAATATTTCATCTTGATTTACTCAATTGTGCCAAGAAATATTAACATAATAAGCAGAGAAAATATTGAAGTTGCCAATGATTTCATTTTACTGGGTTACACAATCAAAGCCCACAGAAGCAACAACCTAGAAAGCAAAGGACATATTGCACTGAGAAAATCTGCTGCAAAAGATCACTTTAAAATGTTAAAAATCAACGCCTCTTTGAG
Organism: Chrysochloris asiatica; assembly: GCF_000296735.1. Classification (NCBI taxonomy): domain Eukaryota; kingdom Metazoa; phylum Chordata; class Mammalia; order Afrosoricida; family Chrysochloridae; genus Chrysochloris; species Chrysochloris asiatica. The sequence goes on along the minus strand of NW_006408665.1, from coordinate 7,455,942 downwards.
GACTGTGGTATAGTCAATCTCCTCATATACATATGAAAGCTGGACAATGAATGAGGAAGAGTGAAGAAAAATTGGTGCATTTGAATTACAAGAATTGGTCAAGAATATTGAATATACCATGGATTGACAGAAGAATGACCAAATCTGTGTTGGAAGAAGTACAACCAGAATGCTCCTTAGAAGGGAGGATGGTGAGTCTTTGTCCCGTGTACTTTATCATGTTATCAGGAGGGATCTGTCTCTGGAGAAAGACATCATGCTTGATAAATTAAAGACTCAGCAAAAAAAGAGGAGACACCTCCCCACCACAACTACAATGAGATGGCTTAACCATGACTGTGGCAGTGAGCTCAGACCTAGCAACAATTTTGAGGCTAGCACAGAACTGGAAAGTGTTTTGTTCTATTGTCCATAGGGGGTTATGCATCAGAATCAACCATGGCAATGGTACCTAACTACAATAGCAACAATATTTATAACCAGTCAACAGAGAATAGACAAGAAGGCTGGGAGGACAACCATTCAGGAAATTGCTCCTGGGAAGATGTCCACTAACCATCTGGAAAGCTCACTTACCATCTGGTAAGTACATATAAAAGACATTAAATTTTGGGAATAAAACTGTTGGGGATGTTTTTCAATAATAATTCGGTATACAGTAGTGATTATGATGAGTTGTCTACATTCTCAGTTTTTGCCTCAGCTCATATTTTTTTCTTGACATTCAACTATTCTATTTCAAGTGTTCAGGTCAATGTCACCAATGATCTCAAATGCTCAGTTCTCTGCCCACATCTTACTTCACATATCAGTAGCATTTGTCCATTTGAATACTCTCTGTACCTGAAAATAGTTTATTTACCTTTGAACTTCATTTTGTTTGGGGTTTTCTCTAGATTCAAAATTCACATCTTTGTTATATTCCTTTTTCTTCTACACCTCAAATGTTAGAACATCCTTTATCTAATCTTTGACTCTTATTTCCTGACTTAATTTTCAATTCATCAGCAAATCCTAGGGGTTCTGTCTTCAAATCATATTCCAAAGATAGATAACCAGGTCATGAAAGTGAATTTTTAGCAGAAAGGTGAAATGTAACTTTGAAAAAGAACACAATTTTGCTTTATGTGTTTTCCCATTAGCATACTAAGAAGAGTAGAGGGGGAAAGACTGCCCCATTTATACAATGGATCCAAAGGTAAACACAAACACAGAATTCGTAGCTGAAGCACAGGATCCAGCATCTCCTACTGACAAAGACTGTCATTAATAAGAGCCTAATAGAAATAGAATGTGATTTCCTGTGTCAAAGGAACCACTTATAGACACTGGGACAATTGGTACAGAGCTCGAGTAAAAATGATCTAGAACTTCAAATGGCTTTCCATAAGAAAATATGCTGCAAAAGCTGACAATGGTAGTCCCTAGAGACACTTTCCCAAGTGTTCAACCTGATCATTTAAAATTATATGTTTTTAAGTTATAATTTGTCAGTATTTCCTTCTTAATTTATACTTTAAAAATTAGTTATTTTTGTCTACTTGTCCTGCAAGAGTTCTATGAATGAATTTATCATTTTTTGGTCACATCTGGTCAACAGCCAGGGAGGATCTGCTAGACACATATAAGTGGAAGCTGAAAATTCTTCTGGCAAATAACTAAAGTAGTATCCACTTTGGGAATTCAAAAACATCTGCATATATATGGCAAGTTATCAGAATAGAATTTAATAACTTTTGTGCTTAGGAAGATCTGAAGAACCTCCAAGTTAAAAGAAAAGGAAAGAAAGGTGACCAGACAGTTTGGGTATGAGTTGGGAAGCAGAATTACTGAGTGATGTGGAATAGAATGTTTATTATGTGAGTCCTGATGTGGCATTTCAGGATAATACACAGGACTACAAGGTCGATTTGAACTGACTCAAAGGCACTAAACAACAACATAGAGATTACAGCTTACACAATTATGGGAGCTCATAAAGAAGTCTATTAGAGTCCAGGATAAATTGTTTTTCATGTGTCAAGTTGTGGGCCTGACATCACTGTAGAATATGAGGATGAGAAGTTGGGATGAAGAGCACAGCATGAAGCAGGGAAGACAAGGACAAACTGGAAGTGTAAAGACAAAGGAGATCCTCTTTTCCATGGAACTTCCACTTTATAAAGCTGTCTTTTAAAAGTCTTGGCACTGACGCATGAGTGCTTCCAGTATTCTGTCAATTTGTTGAAACATTTCTATTAGTATTCTGCTAATTCCTGTATTCTTGGTTTTCACCAATGCCATCAGTGTAGCTTAGACCTCTTGTCTCAGTATTATTGATTCTTGTTCATCTGATATTTCTTGATATTGTTGAACTTCTGTCAGCTCTTTTTGGCAGAGCAACTCTGTATTCCTTCCATCTTCTTTTGATCACTCATCTTATATTATTCAATATTTTGTCCATGGAATCCTTCAGTATTATAACACGAGGATTGAACTTTTCCTTCCATTCTTTCCTATTGAAAAAGGCTACGCTTGGTCTTTTCTTTAGGTTTTCTAACTCTAGGTCTTTGCACATTTCATGTGTTCAGCTCTTTTACTTCATCATTTCTTGCAATTGCTTTAGCTTCTCTACCATCAAGAGCTGAATTTGTCAATATGAATAAATGTAATTCATTGAATTTGTTAATATGACTTTGTTAATATGAATGTAATCAAAGAGTCTCTGGGTGGCACAAATGATTAAATGCTTAACTACTAGCTGGAAGGTTGACAGTTTAACCCACCTGCAGGAATCTTGGAAGTCAAGATTGGTGATCTGCTTCCAAAAGTTGATAATTCTGAAAACTCTACGGAGTGTGGTTCTACTGTACACACATGGGATGACCCTGTGTTAGAATGGACTTGACAACAATTTACAACAACCTACTCAGGGAAGGAAGAAGAATATTTCTATTAGCAAAAGTGTTTAACAGAATTTAGTGATTAAGGTCATCAGCTTCAATGAAGCCCACCTGTTACCCTATCCCAGCTATAGCATGGCTAATTGATCACAATAAAACTGCCATAGGGGATGAATCATTTGCAGAAAAAAACAAATAACACATGGTATTTATTAAATGAATCTGCCAACCCAGGCCTTCTGGACTCTTTTCTGGTGCCAAGGAAACATAAATGGCTAGTGTTAAACACCAAAAGCAGTTTCTGTATAAACTGACGGGAAACAGAACATACTAATTTTGGTTTTTATATAAATGGCAGAATTCTTGCCTTCCATGAGGAAACCTGGGTTTGATTTCTAACCTATGCAGCCACCACCCACTTGTCAGTGAGAGCTTGCATGTTGTTCTAGTACTGAACAGGCTTCAGCAGAACTTCAGGACAAAGACAGACTAAGAAAAATGGCCTGTCAACCTACTTCCACATTTTTCCAAAAATCATCCAATGAAAACCCTAAGGATCACAACAGTTTAATCTGCAATCAATTATGGGAATGGTATAGAATACAAAAGTGGCTGCACACATACATTCATTTACAGAAAACTTCCAGAGGTTCAAGCCAGATTCATAAGAGGACACAGAACAAGCACTATCATTGATGACATCAGATGGATCCTGGCTGAAAACATTATATCAAAAAGATATTTACTTGTGCTTTATTGACTATGCAAACACTTTTGATTATGTGGATCATGGCAGCCTATAGACAGCATCGCAGAGAATGAAGATTCTGGAACACTTAATTGTGCTCATGAGGAACCTGTACACAGACCAAGAGGCAGTTGTACGAACTGAATAAGGGAACACCAAATGGTTTAATATTAGGAAAAGTGTATGCCAGGGTTGTATTCTTTCACCATACTTATTCAATCTGTAGGATGTGCAAATAATCCAATAAACTAGATTATATGAAGAAAAACGTGGCCTCAGGGTTGGATGAAGACTCACTAACAACCTGAGATATGTATATGATACACCTTACTTGTTGAAAGCAAAGAGGTCTTAAAATACATACTGATAAAGAGCTAAGGGATAAGGCAAGATGGTGGATCAGGTAGACATACAGTAAGGAGCTCCATCAGCAATAACACAGAATACTAGACTAAGCAGGCTCAGGGGATGTTTCTAGAACTCTGAACCACATATAAAGGAATATTTAGAAGGTTGAAAGGCTTACAGCTGGGAGAATTTGTAACAGAATCAAGAAATCCAGCATAGAGATGCTAAAGTAAATGGAAGAAATGAGGAAATCCAAGAGATAAACAGAAAATTTCAAAGATCAGCTTAAGAAGATAAAGTCAAATA
>NW_006408665.1:7448357-7450237 GCF_000296735.1 Chrysochloris asiatica | reverse complement strand
CCATGAGCTGTCAAAAGAATCAATAGATCCAATTTGGAAGAAGTGCAGCCAGAGTGCTCCTTGGAGGCCAAAATGGCCAAACTTTTTCTCTCATACTTTGGACATATTTTCAGGAGGGACCAGTCACTAGAGAAGGATATTATGTTTGGTAAGGTTGAAGGTCAGAGAAAAAGAGGAAGAGCCCCAACAAGATGGATTGGCCAAGTGGCAGCATCGATGGACTCAAGTATGACAACAGTGGTGAGGTTGGCCCAGGATCAGGTAGTGTTTCGTTCTGCTGTTCATAAGGTCGCTATGGATTGGTACGAACTCAAGGGCACCTAACAACAACAACAATAAAAGACCAAAGACCACAGCCTTCGGTATGGGTTGCACCTCAATGTAAAGAAAACAATAATCCTCACTACTAGACCAACAAACAACATCCATATAGATAGTGAAAAGTTTGAATTTGGTAAAGACATCATTTTCCTCAGATTAACAATCACCACTCATGGAAGCATCAATAGAAATCCAGTTATATATTGCATTTGGCAAATTTGCTGCACAAGACCTCTTAATAGCGTTGAAGTGGAAAGGTGTCAGTTTAAGGACTAAGGTGTGCCTGATCCAAGCCATGGCATTTTCTATAACCTCATATGCATGCAAAAGTTAGATAGTGAATAAGGAAGACCATAGAAGTTTGAGTTGGAGGAGAATATTAAAAGTACCATGAGCTGCCAAAAAGAATAAACAAATCTGTTTTGGAAGAAGTACAGCCAGAATATTCTTGGAATCTCTGGAGAAGGATATCATGTTTGGTAAAGTAGTGGGTTGAATAAAAAGAAGAAGACCCTTTATGAGATGGACACCTTTCTTTATTTTAAACTTTGCAGTATCCCCTTGTTCTGTGTGAGCAACTGCTTTTTGTTCTATATTTAGTTTGGAATAGCAGAACAAAGTGTTAAGGAATTCTCATTTTGTGCTGCAAAGTCAATTTGAACTGCAAGGTTGGTTATTCAAGCTCACCAGTAGCTCCTTGGAAACCCTCTGGATGGTCGCTATGGGTCGGAACTGACTCGATAGCACTTAACAACAACAATCCATAATTTATTTTGATCTACATAGATGAATGCCCATGCACAGTCAATTAAAAAACAGGTAAACATCTTTTCGTTATTGTCTGCTTTCAACCAATATTCATCTGGCATCAACAACAATATCTCTCATCCCACACCTTTTTCTGAGTCTGGCTTGAATTTCTGGCATATCCCTGTAGATGTACTGCTACAACCATTTTTTTAAATTATCTTCAACAAACTTTACTTTTGTATGATATTAATGATCTTTTTCTATCATATCTGATTTCTGTTGAATAATCTTTCTTTGGGATGAGCTCAAATGCAATCTCATCTAGCCAACTGGACAGGTATCTAGATTTTTTGGCAAAGACAAATGAGATCTTCCAATATTTCTTCTGTTTGCTGAAACATTTCAATTAGTTTCCCATCAATTCTTGGAGCCTTGTGCTGCCTTCAGTAGAGGATGGAGTTCTTCCTTGAAAACTGTCTTGATCATATGCTACTTTCTGAAATGGTTGAACATTCATCAGTTCTTTTGGATACAATGACTGTACTTTCCACCTTTTTAATGCTTCTTGTATCACTCATCATTTTGCCCATAGAATTCTTTAACATAGCAAATTAAGGCTTGAATTTTTTCTTCAGTCACTTTAGCTTGCAAAATGCTAAGAGTGTTCTTCCTTTTTGCATTTATAACTCCAGGGTCTTTGCATATTTAATTATAATACTTTACTTTGTCTTTTGCAGCAACCCAATGAAATCTTTCATTTAGCTTCTATGCTTCATTCTTTCTTCTATTCACTTTAGCTACTCTATGGT
>NW_006408665.1:7429728-7447932 GCF_000296735.1 Chrysochloris asiatica | reverse complement strand
AGAACCAATAGATCTGTTTTGGAAGAAGTGCAACCAGAGTGCTCCTTGGAGGCCAAGATGGCTAGGCTTTGTCGCTCATACTTTGGACACATTGTCCGGAGAGAACAGAAATATTTATAGTATTTATTTTATTTTTATATTAAGAGTCAATGTGTTTGGTTATTTTTTCACATTTGCTTAACCTTGGGAGTTACTTCAATTCAGACTCTATGTTTTCACTAGTTTTATTCATCATTGGATAGTAGAAATAAGTAATGCTTCTGCTCATCTCCTGGAAACCACAGAATAAAGCAATAAGAAAGAAAAATTACACATGCAATTCTATTTCACATGCCACATTCTGGGCTATTGTCAAAGCTATTTTTCAATATATCAATCTTTATTTCCTGAGACAAGATGATAACCGGCAAGAACATCTGTATACAATATACAAAATGAGGATAGGAACAGTACCTGCTTTTTGGAAAATGTATCAATTTCTACCTGTTTGAATAAAATAGATAGTATTTTGAAGAATAAAAAAAAATCACATGATTCTTCAGGGTGCAAAGTCCAAATGAAAGTCATTCATAGAACTTTTTCAGGGCAAGTTTAAAAAAAAGATAACTAAATTCTACAGTTTAAGAAGGAAGTCCTGAGTAAACCATTATGATTCATTTTGAAAGATCAGATTGGAAGCTTGGGAAATTACTTCTAGGAACAACCATTGTCAGACTTTGCAGCACATTTTCCTATGGAAATCCATCTGAAACTCTAGGTCTTTTTTTCGTTGTGAGCTCTACACTGTTTGTCCCAATATCCATTAATAGCCATGTCCCATTCCATTAGGCTTTAATTCATGACAGTCTTTGACAGTGGTGGCTGTTAGGTCCTACATTTCTGCTAGGAAATCTGTGTTCATATTCATCTTTGGATCCATCCTGACAGATGACGTAAGTTGGGCAGCCTTTCTCTATCTACTGTTCCTGGTATGTTAAGGAGGGAAAGCATAAAGCAAAATTGTTTGTTTAAATTAATCCTTCACCTTTCCTTTAAAAATTATTTTTCATGAGCTGTTAATTCCACTGCATCCCCAGATCCTTGATACTTTCAAGCTGTCATCTTAGTATCTGAAATTCCTATCATCCTTCTACCCAAATTTAGCCCTGACTTTCTGTGTGTTGACCTACCTCTACAGAAGTTTGGTTAGCTATGCTTCCAATGGATTTCTTCTACTCTTGGCTAATTACCTTTCAGAAAAGAACTAATAAACTCCCTGCCAAGTATTTACTCATTAATTGGTGATTCAGAACTGACATTTTAAGAGAAAGCAATATTTCAAAATAAAGTATTAATAGTAATAATAACACAAGCAAATATCTGGTAGTGTAGTGGTTACAAATCAGGCTGAGAACCACAAGGTCAGCAGTTTGAAACTACCAGCTGTTCCGTGGGAGAAAGATGAAGCTTTCTGCTCCCGTAAAGACTTACAGCCTCAGAAACCCTGTACAGGGTTTATGAGTCAGAACCGACTCCATGGCACATCATCACCACCACCACCATGTCCACGTGGAGCCCTGGTGTGGCGCTGTGAGTTAATGCGCCAGACTGCAAAGACATTTGAACTGCAAGGTCTGCGATACAAGCTCACCAGCCGCTCCTCGAAAGCCCTATATAGGGTCACTATGGGTCAGAACCGACTTGAAGGCACTTAACAACAACAACATGCCCACGCATTTCTCAATATGCTTTTTGTACACTGTCTTATTCAGTTCTCAAGAAATCCTATTAAGCAATAACCCTTATATTCATTTTACAGACAAAGGAAATAAGACTCAAAACCACACAATTAGTCTGGAACAGAGTCAAAATACATAAAAATCCTGCTCTCTTTTTTCAAATCTTGTATTCTTAACTAAAATTAATCTAATGGTGGGAAAATAAGAATAGTCCTAAGCATATAAAGAAAGCTGATGTTTTTTATTCAATGCATGAAATATATTGTACAAGTAATAAGTTAGCCAAATGAAGGATTAAACAATAAGGATCATAGTTTCACTAATAAAATATGAGTTTCCAGGTGTGCCTAATTAAGTACCTTATAATCCAGTACTCAGGGTCAGATTCTGTATGGTTCTTGATTTTCTTTCCTAGAAGCAGCAACACAATGCAGCTGCAAGCACCACACCCTTACACAATATCCAAGGGCCAGAATGGATGAGTCTTTCTTTTCTGTCCTTTGTAAGAATGAAGAAAACATACCTAGAATTCCCTCCCCACCCCCGCAAAAAAAAAATAATAATAATAAAATAAAATTCTGAACCCTTTTCATACCTATTGTGTCACCAGAGATGTAGCTACAGGAAATACTTATTGTGGCAAGCACTGAAATTGCACCCCTATCAAAATATCTGATACCCACGTTTTAGATGTTGTTGTTGTTATGTGATGTGGAGTCGGTCCCAACCCATAGCCACCCTGTACAGGGTTTCCGAAGCTGTAAATCTTTACAGGAGTAGAAAGCCTCATCTTTCTCCCATGGACCAGCTGATAGTTTTGAACTGCTGACTTTGAGGTTAGCAGCCTGATTTGTAACAACTACGCTACCAGAGCTACTTAAAAGATGAATTACTTAGGAATAAATCTAACCAAAGAAATAAAAAGCTTATGAAAAGAAAACTACAAAACATTACTATAAGAAACCAAAAAAGACTTACAAAAATGGAAGAATATGCCATGCTCATGGATCGGAAAATGACATTGTGAAAAAGTCAACATCATCCATAGCAATCTATAGATATAATGCAGTCCCAATCCAGATTCCAATGTCATCTTTTAAAGAGGTGGAAAAGCTGATTATTAACTCTATTTGGAAAGGAAAGAGACCTTGGATAAGCAAAATATTACTTAAAAAGAAGATCTACAAAGATCTGAGTCCTTGGAAACCCTGTACAAGGTCACTATGAGTTGGAGTCCACACAGGACACTTAGCAATAGCATAAATATAAATATATATATATGTTGTTGTTAAGTGCCATTGAGTTAATTCCAACTCATAGAGACCCTGCATAGGGTTTCCAAGGAGCACCTGGTGGATTTGTATTACTGACCTTGCAGTTAGCAGTCTAGAGCTAATTCTACAGCACCACACCAAGACATCATATACATATGTGTGTATATATGTGTGTGTGTGTGTATCCCTAAAGAATATGATGTTTAGATTTCTTTGTTCCTGAGTTTTATTTACATACATGAAATCTCCATCTATGGTGTGTTTTTTTAATACAAAACTATTTATATTTAATTTCTTGTAACTCTTCTTTGTATAGTATTTCATTGTGTGCCAATACCACAATTTATTATCCATTCTCCTGTTAATGGGCATTTCAGATGCTTCTGTCTGTTGCTACTGAAAATAGTATTATTATGAACAGCCTTTCTATTATGATCATCACCCCTTTGCAGTCGCTAATGATTTGCATGTCGCTCGGTTAGCGTAGTGGTTACGAATCAGGCTATGAACCGCAAGGTCAGCAGTTTGAAACTACCAGCTGCTCCACCCGAGAAAGATGAGGCTTTCTGCTCCTGTAAAGATTTACAGCCTCGGAAACCCTGTACAGGGTCGCTATGGGTCAGGACTGACTCGATGGCACTTAACAACAACATAATGCAAATTGTATAGCATGTTGCTATAATGAAAGATGCTACCTGTTTTTCAAGTACCAACAGGATTATCCAAGGTGGATAGGTTCAACAGAGCTTCTAGACGAAGAGACAGTAGAAAGAAAATCCTGGTGATCTATTTCCAAAAGTCACCCAATGAAAACCCTATGGCTAACAACAGTTAAATCTAAAACCAGTTGTGGACTGTAAGCATAAATTGCTACAAACTGATGAACTAGATCTTTGTTTATGGATGCAGTATCTCAAAATTGCAACCTAAAGGGAAGGATTCTTCATATGAAGGGTCAAATTTCTTTCCTCAGTGCACTGGGTTGATTGAGATGGACACTGGCTATCAAAAACTGGTGGCTATAAAGACATGAAGTGATTCATTTACAAACTTTCATGAGTGTGCTATTTCAGAATGAGGGGATAATGTAGAATCCCCACTGAATAGTTTCCTTACCTTCCAGATGGATCTGGTGAAAGTGGATGGGGGATGGTGGTGATAGGGTTTTATGATACAATTGTGATTAATTGTTAACAGGATTAATTGTGATTTTCACAACAGTAATTGTAGAGGATGTGTAAGTTAAAAGGGGGAATAAGTAGTTAATCTTTTGTTTCAGGAACAGAGAACCCCAGGACCATGAAAAAGGAAGAGCATGAGATGCTACCCAGAAAAGCGGCAACAGCAGAGAAGGTGGCAGAGGTGATGGCATAGAGAGATAGAGCAACTGAGGTCCCCAGCTCCAAGGACTAAGAAAGACTGTGTGCCTATGAGCAGGAGGCTGCCTTGTAAAATGTGCCTTTGGACATTTAAATGTATAGATTTTGTTTTGTATGTATTCAGCAAATTTTGTTTTGTTTGTGTGCATCAAATTTTTTGCTTTGTTCATTTGTGAAAAATAAGATGTAAAGGGAAGCCACAGAGTGTAAACAGGGTAACTTGTTACAAGGAGGGTAGTGTAATCAATGAAATGAAACAAAATATATGATTTGTTTAAAGTAAGAAAAAAAAGAAACTACAGGTTGGGTGGGGAGGGGGGGAAGGAAGGGAAAATTATCCACAGGCTAGAGAGTAGACACATGTCAACATGGGTTATAGGGCAGGCAACATACAGGAAGGAGGAAAGATGAAGGTAGTGGAAGACACAGAAGAATGCAATATTAAAGAGAATAGAGGTAAATACTGCTAACTGCTGGTACATGGAAGGGATTGAAACCATTGTAATGAAGCAAAGTATATGATTTGTTGAATATAAAATTGATGATGTGCTCTGTAAACTTTCACTCAATTACCAATAAAAAAGTTTAAAAAAAGAATCATGAGGATGGAGCAGGACTGGAGCGTGTTCCATCTCACCATGAGCCTGGAGTCAATTCAATAGCAGCTAACAACAGCATTCCCTGTGGTGTATGCCTAGGAGTAGAAGACTGGGTTATAATAGGAAATGAAAATGTCCAAACTTGCACGACAACGTCAGATTTTTTTCCAAATTGTCTTTTGCAATTGCTTACTTCCCAGTGTATTTGAGTGTATGCTCTCACAATGTATATGAGTTTTCATTGATGTGTATAGCTTTCACCACTTGCTATTCTCAATTAATTAATATTGATTTCCTTCTCCACATGTTTAATGAAAGTGAATATAATTTTGGATGTTTATTCATCCTTTGAATTCCTGGTGTGGCACTATAGAAGAAGCACTGGACTGTGCAACACAAGGTTGGTGGTTCAAATCCACCAATTGCTACTCAGAAACCCTATACAGGATTTCTATTAGTCAGAACCAATTCAACTATTCTTTAATAACAGTAACAAGATTCATCATTCACCTATTTTTATTTATGCTAATTATTCTCTGCAATTTCTTCTTTGTTTCTTCATTTTCTAAAAGATTAATTTGGAGTTATTTATTATATATTTTGGGTCCTGGTATAGCACTGCAGGGTAAACACTGGACTGCTAACCTCAAGGTTGGTCATTCAAACTTACAAGTCACTCCTCAGAAATTCTATACAGGGTCTCTATGAATCAGAACCAACTCAGCAGCAATTAACAACAAATTATATATTCTGAATATTAATTATGTATTAATTTATGTTTTCACTACTCATTTGTCAGTTTGTTGCAGATGAGTGGTGGAAACATAAATTGGAAGAGATCTGTATTTGTGAACATTCCAAAGAGTGGTGACCCAACAGAAAGTAGAAATCATCGGACAATATCAGATGCAAGCAAAATTTTGTGAAAGATAATTTAAAATGACTGTGATAGTTCATTGATAGGGAACTACTACAGGTTCAAGCCAGGCTCAGATGTGGATGAAGAATGAGGGATACCATTTTTGATGTTAGATAGATGTAGGGTGAAAGTAGAGAATACCAGATAGATATTTACTTGTGCTTTATTGACTACACAAAGTTTGTCATGTGGATCATGACAAACTATGGACATCAATGTGGAGAATGAGTATTGTGGAATACTTAATTGTACTCATGAGAAACCAGTACAGACACCAAGAGGCAGTTATTGGAACAAAACAAGGGGACACTGAATGGTTTAAACTAAGAAATATGTGTGCCAGGATTATATTGTTTCACTACACTTATTCATTCTGTATGGCAAAAAATAATCTGAGAAGCTGGATTATATGAAAAAGAATGTGGCATCAGGATTGGAGAAAGATTTGTTATCAACCTACAATACTAAAATGATACTGCCTTGATTGCTGAAAGCAAAGACAACTTAAAACACTAACTGATAAAGATCAAAGACCACAGCCTTTGGTATGGGTTTCACCTCTATGTAAAGAACACAAAAATCCTCATCACTGGACCAATAAATAACACCATGATAAATGGAGAAAAGATTGAAGTTGTAAGACTTTATTTTTCTTGGATTCATCATTAACACTCATGTAAGCATCAGTCAAGAAACCAAGTGATATATTGCCTTAGGCACATCTGCTGCACAAGACCTCTTTAAAGTGTTCAAGAGCAAAGATTTCAATTTGAGGATTCAAGTCAGCTAGACCCAAGCCATGGTATTTTCAATCACCTCATATGAATATGAACATTGGACAATGAATAAACAAGACTGCAGTAGAACGTTGAGTTATGGTGTTAGAGAAGAATATTAAAGGTGTCATGGACTGTCAGAAGAATAAACAAATCTGTATTGGAAGAAGTACTACCAGAATGCTCCTTAGAATCCAGGATGGCCAGATTGCATCTCTCATACTTCAGCCATATTACCAGGGGACCAATCCTTGGAGAAGGGCATTATGCTTGGTAAAGTGGAGGGTCAGCAAAAGAGAGGAAGACCCCAATGAGATATAATGGCACACTGGCAGCAGCAAGACTCTCAAGAGTAGCAGCAATTGTGGTCCTGTTACCAGTCATGTTTCTTTCTGTTCTACACAGGGTCACTAGAAATCAAAACCACTTGGATGGCACCTTACAACATCAGCAACTTTTATGTTTTGGAAATAAATTCTTCAAGTTTGTCATTTTTAATACTGTTTTTTTTTTTCATGATAATAAGTTCTAAATTTTAATTTTTCAATTATTTGTTGTTAAGTGATATTTTTGTTTGTTAAATGTAGTTCTGATTCATTGTGATTCTGTATAGAGTTTCCAAGGAGCAAGTGATGGGTTTAAACTGCCAATCTTTTGGTTTGCTGTCCAGTGCTTATCCTACAGCACCACACCACAACTCTAATTTCAATACAGTCAACTTTATTAGTGCTTTTTTATGCTGTCTATTTGAGTAACAGAATATATTATTTTCTTTTAATTAAGATGTTTATGGAATTTTCTTTCACTCTAAATAAAGATCAGACAGAAATAAATTTTGTGTATATATTATATGTAAAAAAAAACCAAAAATCTCTAATCATCTTACACCAGCAGTAACAGTGAAGTTCAAAAAAGCAAAGGACATTAAATGCTGGTGAGCATGTGGAGAGACTAGGGCATTCCTACATTGCTGATGGGAATGTAAAATGATCCAACCACTCTGGAAAACAGTGTGATGCTTCTTCAGAAAGTTGAAAATAGAAATATCTTATGATCTAGCAATTCCTCTACTTGATATATATATCCACAAGAAATACAAGTGAGGACATGAGTAAATTTATGCATTCCGATGTTTATCAGTGCAATATTCATAACAACAAAAAGATAGAGACAGCCTAAGTGTCCATCAATGGAAGAATGGATAAACAAACCTTGGTACATACACACAATGGGATATTATGCTACCTTGAAGAATAACATGGATGAACCTTGAGGACCTTATGTTGAGTAAAACTAGTCAGTCACAAAAGGACAAATATTGCATAAGACCATTATTGTAAATGCTTAAGAAAAGACACCCATACTAAAAGAAAAAAAAAAGTCTTTATTGGCTAGCAGGGGTGAGAGGGAGAGCACAGGATAGGGTATAGACACATCATAGTTCGGGTGTTAGGAGGATAATACACAAGGAGGAAGGGGAGAGCAATACACAAGAAGGGGAAAGGGGATGGAATAACAAGGTAGATGGGAGAACACTTAGGTAGGTTTGCATGGGCTAAATGGGACAAAGCTCAACCTTGGAACATCAGGGATTGAAGCATAGTCTGAATGGGTAAAAGAGGGGAAGTAATGTTAAGATGCTTAACTGTCTTATGGATATTGGTTTCCCTTGCCTACTATTTTACTATTGTGAAATAGATACTTGAGTGAGATAGAAAGGAATATCAGGAAACAGAAAGCCTGTAAACCCACATTCAGCTTATAACTGGTTAGAATACCTAAAAGGGGTTCTAGAACTTGCCCAGTGATATAGGCTTCTTGTGGAAGCCTTGTAGTGTACAGGACCTTAAGTGGAATCCTAAACCCCATCCAGAACCTTCTGAGATGGGACATTCCCACTTGAAAGGATATGTAGACCAACCTAAAGTGGTTAGAGGAACAGAAGATACTTCCTGAAAGAAAGACCAGTAGGAAAAAACAAAATCAAAAACAAAAACTAGTCTGTTTTTCTGCCACAAGAACAAGCAAGTTGTTCGCCGGGGAGCCAGCAGGGCAAGCAATCAAGTCCCTTCAGGACAAACCCACCTCCAAGACTGAAACTCAAAGTGAACACATGACAGGCATGTAAGCTTGCTGGCAACCACATTGGTCTACATTTGAGTGGAAGTGGTGGGAAGTCAGTAATGAAGATATGGACTGAGTTTGACTGCATTCCATAGACTCTGTCAACTTCAAGATGAAAGAGAAAAGAGGTACGGCTGATTCGTCCTAAGTCTGGGAAGACTTGAGAACCCTTGAGCACGTGGACATTGACCTAGCCATGGAGGAATCAAGCTGAGAGCAAAGTGTCCAGCTGATATGAAATGGGGTGAAGCACACAAAAACACCCAAACTTGAAGATGGTACCCTTTGACCTACTTTTGATGGTAGGCTTGATGACTAGAGTTTAGCTAGAGGAATATAAAAAAATTTAATAAAGGAAGCAAGTGTAAATTTCTACAATTTGATAAGCTTGACCTATGCTTATGGGTGTAGTAGCTCAAAATACCAATCGAGAAGGAAGGAGTCTTCACATCAAGTATCAATCCTATCCCCTCTGTACACAGGGTTGATAAGAATGGACAACTTAAGACACTGGCTACTTAAAATGGGCGCGGGGGAGGTCTATAAAAGCATAAAATGTCTGGATTACAAGTTTTCAGGAGGGAGTTTAGTTTCAGAGTATGCTGTAGAAAGTAGAATCCCCACTGAATAGTTTTCATCTTGTCTAGATGGGTCTGGTGAAAGGAGATTGAGATAAGACTCTTTTCATTCAATAGTAAGTAATTGTCATCATGACTAATTGTGATTGTCATAACTAGAATGATAGAAGTTTTGTAACATAACGGGAGGAGTATTTAATCTAACATTCCAGGAACAGAGAACCCTAGGGCCATAAAGAGAAAGGAGCATGAATAGAACATGGGACCCTAACCAGAGCAGCAGCAACAGCAGAGATGGAGGCAGAGATGATGACATGGAGAGATATAGCAGCTGAGGATTCTAGACTCATGGAAAGAGAAAGGCTATATACTGACAGCCAGAAGTCAGGCTTGCTGAATGTGACCTTTTGTTGTTTAAATGATTATATATTTCTGAGTGTTTTTGTGTACATCAAAAAAATTTAAAAACCAGAGGGAATAGAAGCAAATTCTGTTAAATGATGATGCATGGTGGGGATTGTACTCATTTCAGTGAAGCAAAATATGATAGGATCAGTGCAAAACTGATGTTCTCCCATGTGGACTATCTTAATTCACAATAAAAACTTAAAAAACAAACCAAACAGACAAATAGGCCTGTGAGTCAAGCTGCCCAGCAGAATCAAGGAGATAATTTATTCAGAAAGCAGGTACTGAGATATCAATGGATTGAATAAAATCACCATAAGTAATGTCTTTTTTCAATAACAAGAAATGAAAAATCACTTAGGAACAAAACAATTCTGATAAAATGCTAAAATGTCACCAAATATGCATATGATTTTGTTCATCTTTGAAGTCTTGGAGCCCTGTTGGTTCAGTGGGTTAAGCATCAGGTTGCATACTACAAGACTGGCTTCTCAAACCCGCCAGCTGCTCCACAGAAGGAAGATGAAGTTGTCAGCTTCTGTGAAGATTTTTTACCTGGAAGCCCTAAGGAGCAGTTCTACTTTGTCCTACATGCTGTAAATCAGAACTAACTCCATGAGATTGAATTTTTTTTAACTTTTCTGTTGACTTTGAAAACCTTAATGCTATGTGTTTTTCATAATACTGTTGTTGTTGAGTGTTGGTGTGGCACTGTGGGATAAACCACTGGAGAGCAAGGTTGGTTTGAACCACAAGGTCGGTGGTTCAAACTCACCCACTGCTCCTTGGAGACCCTTTACAGGGTTGCTATGAGTTGGAACTGACTTGATGACATTTGGCAATAGGAATTGTTGTTGTTGCATGCTGTCAAGTCGTTTCCTGTGTAGAGTCTCTGAAAAGACCCTGGTGGATTTGAACCACCAACTTTGGAGGTTAGTAGTCCAGTGCTTATCCTACAACACCACACAGAACTCTGATAATACTTTTAATTTTTAATTGTTCAATGATTTTCTCATTATGTTGCATCACCTTCCTTTTTTTCTTCGTTTTGAACTTTTTGTTGTGAATTGAGTGAGGGTTTGCAGACAAGATAGTCATCAGTTTTACATTCAACAAGTCATTGCAGTCTGTTTCATCTCAACCTCAATGTCTAATAATACTATTATTGTTGTTGTTGGGTCCTGTCGAGTTGGTGCCAATTTATATGTGTTCTATGTGGGGTTTCCTACAAGCTACTGGTGGCTTTGAACTGCCGACTTTGTAGTTAGCAGTCTAGTGTTGATTCTGTAGCACCACATCAGGGATCTAATAATATTATTGGAGCTGCTAAAATAGTATATGGTGCCATAGGATAATACACTGGACCACAAGGTCAGGGTGAGTTACAAGGTCAGTGGTTCAGACCCAATAGCTGCTCTTCAGAGGCCCTGTGCAGGGTTGCTATGGGTCAGAGCTGACTCAGCAACACTTAACAGTACCAACAGCATTATATCTCTGGTCTCTCTTTCTCTCTCTCTTTTTTTTTTTTTTTTTAAGTTTGTATTGTGAATTGAGTGAAAGACTACAGGGCAGATCATCAGCTTTCCATTCAACAAATCATATACTTTGTTTCATTACAATGATTATAATCCCCTCCATGTACCATCAATTAACAATATTTCTCTCTATTCATTTTAGCTCTCTCTCTCTCTCTCTCTCTCTCTCTCTCTTTTTTTAAACAGCAAGCATATATATTATTCTACACCACCAATAAAGTAGTCATAGTCAATAAAGCACATATAAACAACTTTCTGATATATCTGCTTTCAGCCAAGATCCATCGGACATCAGCAATGATATCTCTAGCTCCACGGCCTCTTATGAATCCTGCTTGGACCTCTAGAAGTTCTCTGTTAATGTATGTTTGTAGCCATTTCTGTATTACCTTTAGCAAAACGTTACTCGCTTGAGATATCAAAGAGATTGTCCGATGATTTCCACATTCTGTTGGGGCACCTCTCTTTGGAATGGGCACAAATATGGATCTCTTCCAATCCATCGGCCAGATAGTTGTCTTCCAGATTTCTTGGCAGAGATGAGTGAGTGCTTCCTGTGCCACCTCACTTTCTTGAAAGATTTCACTTTTGATTCCATCAATTCCTGGTGCCTTGTTCTTTGCCAATTCCTTCAATGCACCTTGGACTTCCTCCCTGAGTATCATTGGCTCTTGATCATATGCTACCTCTTGAAATGGTTGAACATGAACCATTTCCTTTTCGTACAGTGACTCTGTATATCCCTTCCATCTTCTCTTGATGCTTTCTGCATCATTCAATAATTTGCCCAGAGAATCTTTCAATAACAAAAGTGGAGGCTTGAATTTTTTCTTCAGTTCCCCCAGCTTGAGAAATGCTGAGCGTGTTCTTCCTTTTGGTTTTGTGATTCAAGATCTTTGCACATTTTGTTGTTATAGTTGTTGTTGTTAGGTGCCATCAAGTTGGTACCGACTCATAGTGACCCTATGCACAACAGAATGAAACACTGCCCAATCCTGAGCCAACCTCACAATTGTTGCCACACTGATTCTGTAACTTTGCGAATCCATCTCGCCGGAGGTCTTTCTCTTTCTCTCTGACCTTCCACCTTACCAAACTTGGTATCCTTCTTCAGTGACTGGTCCAGATGTTTACAGCTGTTTCTCTTCATTTTGAGTTGTGCCCCATCAGCAAATGAAGGTCCTGTGGGGTTTCCACCCACAGGCTTTACTCTATTCGTGTCATCACAGTCAACTCTACTTTGAGGAGACAGCTCTTACCCAGTAGCATTTTGAGTGCCTTCCAACCTGTGAGGCACATTTTCAGCACTATATCTGACAGTGTTTCTCTGCTATTCATAAGGTTCTCAGTGACTGAATATTCTGAAGTAGTTCATCACTCATTCTTCATAGTCTGTCTTTGTCTAGAAGCTCATCTGAAACCTGTCCACCAAGGGTGACCCTGCTGGTATTTAAAATACCAGTGGCATAGCTTCCAGAATCACAGTAACTCACAAGCCACCACAGTAGTACAAACTGACAGACGAATGGTGACAAGTTCTATTATGTAACCTTAAATGACTGTTGAAAGGCATCTCACTGAGTCATATGAATGTGAGTATTTTCCAATGTGAATCAAGGTTAGCAGTTCGAAACTACCAACTGTTCAGAGGGAGAAAGATGAGGCTTTCTGTTCCAGTAAAAATGTACAGCCTTGGAAACCCTGAGTTGGTATGAGTCAGAATCGACTCCACAGCACATAATCACCATCACCACCAATGGATCTAGGGGCTCTGGTAGCATAGTGATTACAAGTTGGGTAGCTAACCTTAAAGTCAGCAGTTTGAAACTATCAGCAGTTCCATGGGATAAAGATGAGGCTTTCTGCTCCTGTAAAGATTTACAGCCTTGGAAACCCTATAGAGAGTCAGCCCATAACCACCACCACCACCAATAACCTCTGCAGTCTTTGGTGTGGCGCTGGACTGCAAAGTCAGTTTAAACTGCAAGGTCGGCAGTTGAAGATCACCATCCGTTCTTCGGAAACTTCACACAGGGCTGGTACAGGTCAGAATCAACTCAACAGCACCGAACAACAACAATAACACCAATAGATCTAAGAACTTAATTGACTTAAAATCTCACTAAAGTGATTTGTTTCAAAATACACTAGGGTTAATTTTTTTTTTTAATGGAGTATGCTATTATCATGGTGAAATGTTCTAAAACTGTATTATGCTGAAGGTTTGCATAGCTTGGTAAATTTGAATAAAAACCACTGAACTGTACACTTAAAATTGTATATACTTATGTAAAGCTGTTAGAAAACAAAAACAGAAAACAAATAAACCAAGAGGGTAAGAGGACAAGTGGGTGGAGATAGAGTGAAAAGCTAGACTGATGTGAGTTGGCAAAAGTGGAAGCTTGGTATGTGGTGGATACTGTTGTGTGTTGCCTAATTGCCCCTTCAGGACATGCTGGGAGTATGCTAGGAGTGTTGGCTGATGGTGGCTCTTAGCTGTTGTTCACAAACTTTTAAGACCCTAGTTGCTACTCACCAAATGATTATGCAGAACACTTTTTACAATACATTATTTCCTGCAAATTGACCTTTGTGTCCTCTGATACTATGGTCCTAAGCCCCCAAACCCAACGTATTTCATTCCCTCAAGATAGTTAGCTATGACTAAGAAGTTTTCATACCTTTGCCCTCTGTATGGTCTACTATATTCATTAATATGTTTCAGCATATGAAAATACATATGTGGAAATATACTCTGCCAAACCTATATGCATTTGTGGGTATAGTCCCATTCTCCTTCCTGTCTCTGTTCAGCTTTCCTGTGTATTTATGTATCAACTTATACATTATTATTGCTGTTATTGCAGGACTGTGCATATAATAGTATTTGACTCTGTTGCCTTTAACTCTTGTACTCCTCCCAGTCTCCATATTTGTCCTGATAATTTTTTATTACCTCCCCCTTAATGTATATCGCCTTCCCCTTCACCCAAGTTAATATATATCTACTCTCTAGTTAATGATTAACCCTTCTTCCCCATCCCATCTCTGGTAACTATCAAAGAATGTTTCTTTTCATGTGAAAAGCTTTTATTGCTTTTTTTTATATAACATTGATATCATACAACATTTCTCTTGATGTGACTAATTTCACTAAGCACAATGCCCTTCAGATTCTTCCACGTTATATGATATTTTGCAGATTCATCATTTTTTAAGAAGTAGATTGCCAGGTCCTCATTTATCATCTATTTTAGTCTGGAATCTCCCCTGAAACCTGTCCACCATAGGTGATGTTGGTCATATTTAAAATACTGGAGACATAGCTTCTAGCATCACAGCAACATACAAACCATCACAGCATGACCAGTTGACACATGAATGGTAGTTCAAATAGAATAAATCTCATAGAATTAGACACTACATATAAGTGTTGAATTTATTTACTTTTTGTAAATTGAGAGCTATTCATTTTTAAGCAAATTCTGAAGTTGGCAGAAATATTTTCCCAGGTGATAAATGTCGGAGTTTATCAGCTTTTTAAATTCAATATGTTTTATTTTATAGACCTTCATGCTACCATTTCCTAGATTTTTCAAAACAACTGTCTATCCTACAATCAGATAATAGATGCTTGTTGTCTGTCTTGCTATTATATCATTATTTTATTTTCCCAAAAATCTCCCATGGGTTGTGATCATTGTCTGAATTATTATAGTACAGAGAAGGAGGGAGAAAAAAAGAAAAAATGCCAACTGTGAAATCTTAACTTTCCTTTGTAGTCACAAATAAATATACCTGTAAACTGTGACATTTGTTTGTCAAGAACTAGTTTGTCAAGAATATTATACTGTGCCACAGTCACATCTCTTGCAGATATTAAAATGACAGTTATTAAACAAGAAAGGTTGAATAAATTATTAATGTAAGTCCATTGTGCCAACCTCACAATCGTTGCTACACTTGGGCCCATTGCTGCTGCCACTATGCCAAACCATCTCGTTAGGGATCCTCTTTTCTGCTGACCCTCCATTTGCCAAGCATGATGTAAGGAAGAGTTACTACATTCCAATATAACTGCCTGCTTTTTCTAATGTATACAAACAGAAACAGGAAGAATATGTGTGAGAATGGATATTCAGAATGTGGTGTAATGGTGCAAGGAACATAAAATTGGATCAGTCTGAGTTTATTGATATTGGCCCTGTCAGTATAGATTCTTCATTCAATGTTTCAGCTCAAGAGTTTATGAAAGGATTTCATAGTTTAATTGGTTCACGAAAGCATGGATTGCCTAATCACCTATAATAATCAAGTTCTAATACCACACATGCTTTGATATACTGTAGAAGAAGATATTCAAAGGTTTGGGGAAATTAACATGATAAGATGGATTTATGAGGAATGACCCACAGACCCAGAAGAAATACCTTACTTATATCGCAACAGTGAAGAATAAGTTTGTGAAGGGAATTCTGACTTCTTTGAAGACTGCTGTGATTGCTATTTTATGTAAGTCAGATTTTACAGTGGGAACTGCCCTAGTGGAATTTATATACTTAAATATAACTGGGCTGATTGGACCCTTTAGTGGTAGGGGTCAAGTGGCAATACTTAATCAACAAAGATTAGGTGGTCATGGTTACTGTAATGGGCAACAGAATAGTTTCACTTGTATGGACTTTTGGGATTGGCTACTTAGACAGGGTGTCCTTAGAAATAAAATGGATAGGGAACTTACTAAATATTGACTTGATCTGTACAAATGGTAGAATTCTAGGTCAAGAGAATGACAATTTAACTAAAATTGCCAGAATAGCCTCCCAATCAATCCCCAAAGTTGAACCAGTTTATAGACCCCATGAATAAAGGGGAGGCCAGGTTGTCTTGAGGAAAAAGATACATCATCAAAAATTTATATTGCTAGTCTTTTGTTACAGCAGTTTTAGATTTGTGGTCGAAGAAACCAAGGCCAATCAGAGAGGTGAAGCAGAGTTTCAGATTTTATTAAACCGGATGCCTCAGAGGAGATAATTTCTCCAGATTCTGAGCCCTAAATGTCAGGTAACACGGGCCTATATGGGGTCAGAGTCAGGGAAGGGGCCAGGCTGCATACCTGTTTGAGGGCAGGGGGAAAACCAGGAAGATTGGCCCCATTCAGTAACCTGATTAGCATTTTAGCTTGCCTCCTTGGGCAGAGAGGTCAGTGAATGATTTTTACTTTTTCCTGTTCACTTTATTCTAGCATTTTACAAGAATGATTGCTTGTTGAGGCAAAGGAAATAATCAGGCTTTGGACACTGTCTCAAAATTGACACTAAATCCAGGTAATCCAAACCATCACGGTAGCACACAAGTCAGAGCAGGGGCATATGGAGGTCAAATTATTTATGGAGTCATCGCTGAAGTCTGTCCTAAGGTGGGTCTCCAGACCTATCCTGTAGTAATATCCCCAGTTCCGTAATTCATAATTGAAATAGATATACTCAACAACTGACAGACTCCACACATTGAATCTATGACATGTGGAATAAAGGCTATTCTGTTATGGAAGTCCATTAGAATTGCCTCTACCTTGGAAAATATTAGACCAAAATAAATATCAAATTCCTTGAGAGATACAGGGGTGGGGATTCCCACCACATTCCCATTTAACTCACAAATTTGGCTGCACAAAAACTAGATGGATCTTGGAGAATGACAGTAGATTATCATAAACTACAACAGGTGCTGACTCCAATTGCATCTGCTGTGTTTCAGATGTGCTTTATTGCTTGAGCAAATTAATACATCTCCTGGTACCTGGTATGCAGCTATTGATCTCCATCCCAGTTTCAGAGCACCACTAAAAGCAGTTTGCCTTCAGTTGCCAGAGCCAACAATACACTTTCACCATCCTACATCAGAGGTTTATCAGTTCTCCATAATTAGCCTTTCTTTTCCACAAAACATCATACTGGTCCATCACATTGATGGTATTCTGCTTATTGGGCCTAGTAATGAAGAAGTATCAAAGACTCTAGACTTACTGGTAAAACAACAGTTATGGTGGTGGTTGTTAAGTGCCACTGAGTCAGTTTGACTCATAGCAATCCTATATAGGGTTTTCAAGAAGTGGCTGATGAGATCAACCATTGATTTTGTGATGAGAAGTTTGGTGCTTATATTTAGTGCCATACCATACCAGGACCCCATCTGTATGCCAAAGAATGGAAAATTAATCCAATAAAAATTCAGGCACCTTCCAGATAAGTGAAATTATAGGGGTCCAGTGGAGTGGGTCATGTTGAAATAATCCTAATAAAGTGAAAGGTAAGTAATTGCACCTGGCCCTCTCACGACCAAAAAGGAAACACAACCCCTGACAGATCTCTTTGTGTTTTGGAGGCAACGTATCCCTTATTTGGTTCTGCTAAACCAGAGAACAGTCGCTGGAGAAGGATGTCATGCTGGGTAAGATGGAGGGTCAGAGAAAAAGAGGAAGACCCCCAAAGAGATGGATCATCCAGGTGGCATCATTGATGGCATCAAGTGTGGCAGCAGTGGTGGGGTTGGCCCAGTATCGGACATTGTTTTGTTCTGCTGTGCATGGGGTTGCTATGAGTTGGTTCCAACTCGATGGCACATGACAACAACAACAACAAACCATTCGGTGTTCCCTAGCTTGGTTCAAACAACTGCCTCTTTGTCTATGTACAGGTTCTTCATGAGAACAATTAAGTGTTCCAGAACACTCATTCTCCACAATGTTGTCCATAGCTTGTCATGATCCACACAATCAAAAGCCTCTGCAAAATCAGTAAAGAACAGGTAAACATCTTTCTGGTATTTTCCGCTTTCAGCCAACATCCATCTGACGCCAGCAATGATATCCCTTATTTCACAGCCTCTTCT
>NW_006408665.1:7428237-7429483 GCF_000296735.1 Chrysochloris asiatica | reverse complement strand
GCTGTCAATGCACCTTGGACTTCTTCCTTTATTACCATTGACTCTTGATCATACGCTACCTCTTGAAATGGTTGAACATCGACCATTTCATTTTGGTACAGTGACTCAGCATATTCCTTCCATCTTAATTTGATGTTCCTGTATCATTCAATATTTTACCTATAGAATCCTTCAATGTTTCAAGTCAAGGCTTGAATTTTTTTCTTAAGTTCCCTCAGCTTGAGAAATGCTGAGCATGTCTTCCCTTTTGGTTTTCTAACTCCAGGTCTTTGCACATTTCGTTATATTTGACTTTGTCTTCTTGAGCTGACTTGAAATTTTCTATTCAGCTGTTTTACCTCCTCATTTCTTCCATTTGCTTTAGCATCTCTACAATGAAGAGCGAGTTACAGAGACTCTTCTGACATCCATTTTGTTTTTTTCCTTATTTCATGTCTTCTTAATAATCTTTTGCTTTCTTCCAATATGATGTTCTTGATGTCATCCCACAACTACTCTGGTCTTCAGACTTTTGGTGCATCAAATCTGTTCTTCAGATGATCTCTAAATTCAGGTAAGAAATGCTAAAGGTCATATTTTGGCTCTTATGACTTTGTTTTCATTTTCTTCAACTTCAGTCTGAATTTGCATATGAGCAATTTGATGGTCTGTTTCACCTTCTGCCCCTGGCCTTGTTTTGACTGATAATGTAGAACTTTTCCACCGTGAACCCTACACCAGGTCACTGTGAGTTGGAACTAACTCAGTAGCACTTAGCAACAGCAATAAAGTTGTTGATGTCAAGTGCCATTGAGTCAAGTCCAACTCATTGTTTTTAGGTGCCATCAAGTAAGTCCTGCTCCATCCTCACAATTGTTGTTATACTTGAGCCCATTGCTCTTGCCACTGTGCCAATCCATCTCTTCCTCTTTTTGTCTGATCCTCCACTCTACCAAGCATGATGACCATCTCCAGGGGTCTGACACCTCCAGAAAACATATCCAAATTAAGAGTGACAAAATCCTGCCATCTGGCTTCTAAGGAACATTCTGGCAGTGGTTCTTTCAACAAATACTTGTTTGTTCTTCTAACAATCCATGATACTTTTAATATTTTTCTCCAGCATCATAACTCAAACGTATCAGTTCTTCTACAGTCTTCTGTATTCATTGTACTACTTTCACATGCATATGAAGCTCTTGAAAATATCCTGGATTGGATCAGGTCTAATTTAGTCCTCAAACTCACATCTTTGCTCTTCAACACT
>NW_006408665.1:7419565-7427672 GCF_000296735.1 Chrysochloris asiatica | reverse complement strand
ATATACTTATTTTATATATAGTTGTTATGTGCCGTGGAGTGGGTTCCGACTCATAGCGACCCTGTACAGGGTTTCTGAGGCTATAAATCTTTATGGGAGCAGAAAACCTCATCTTTCTCCCGTGGAGCAGCTGGTAGTTTCAAACTGCTGACCTTAAGGTTCACAGCTCGATTTGTAACCACTACGCTACCAGAGCTCCATATATATATAATATTAATATGATTCACTTGTTTTGCTTCTCTAGAGCCCTTAATTTATGACAGTCTTGTCAATCTTATTAGTTCTCCTTCATAGGTAAATTTTCATTTTTTTTCTGCTTCCCAAATGCTCTCAGTATTCCATTCTTGTCTTTCATTTTGAAGACTGTCTCGGTTATTTTCTTTTGGTGTCTATCATGGTTGAAATTTGTTCAGCTTCTTGAATGGATATCTTCCCATTTTTTATGATGTTAGGGTAGTTTTCTTCTAACAACTCTGACAAATGTTTCTTTTTTCTTCTTCTTCTTCGTTTTGGTCTCTTCCTGTTCCGGAATTCCAATCACATATAAGTTATTTCTCTTGATAGCGTCCCACATAAATCTCAGGCTATTTTCAAATATTTTTGTTCTACTTTCTTATGGCTATTTTTGTTGTTAAGTGCCATCGAGTTGGTGGGAGCTAGCTGCAACAGCGGCTGCTACTAATTTGACCCTCTGGCATTCCTTCCGCCATTTTACCTGTGTCTTGGTTGTGATACACTTTTTAGCGTCCTCGTCAAGCCGAACCGTAGCCTCCCTGCTGAGCTCAACTCCTAATTTTTGAAGTTTCGCTGTTCAGTTTCTGCCAGCTTTGAAAAATTCACTGGCTTTATCTGAATGGCTTTCATTCCCTCCACGAGACATACGGCCATATGCTTGTTGTTGTTGAGGTTGTTAAGTACTGTTGAGTCGGTTCTGACTCATAGTGACCCTGCACAGGGTTGCCTAGGCTCTAAATCATTACGGGAGCAGAAAGCCTCATCTTTCTCCCACAGAACATGTGGTAGTTTCAAACTGCCAAGTTTGAGATTAACAGCCTGATTCGTAACCACTATGCTACCAGAGCTCCTCGGCCATATGCTTGGTGGTGGTGGTGGTGGTTATGTGCTGTGGAGTCGGTTCCGACTCATAGCGACCCTCTACAGTGTTTCTGAGGCTATAAATCTTTACAGGAGCAGAAAGCCTCATCTTTCTCCCAGGGAACAACTGGTAGTTTTGAACTGCTGACCTTGTGGTTCACAGCCCAATTCGTAACCACTACTCTACCAGAGCTCTTTTGGCCAGATGCTTATGACTGGTAATTTCAGCGGTGTTTGGTATTAGGGATTGTTGTTTTTGTCAAGTGCCGTTGAGTCGATTCCGACCCACAGCGACCCTGTATAGGGTTTCCAAGGAGCAGCTGGTGAGCTTGAACCGCCGACCTTGGCTTTGAAATCTGGCTTGTTAACCCACAGCACCACACCAGGTTGGGGTTAGCCGGTGACAACATTGCCATCCTCAGAAGGAGAGTGGGTTTATGGGTGTGCAAATTGTTCCCCATATGTTTGAACTGCCCTCAGAACACGGGTTGTATGCAATGATAGGAAGAATGACAGAAAAAAAAAAAAAATCCCTCCAAGTGAATTCAAACAATTTAGTAAGTCTATCAAACTGCTCAATAAATTTTCCCGTGTCCTGTGAAAAGCTGCCCAGCTCTTCCTTGAGTAAGCCTAAATCTGCTAGGTCAACAGGAACTTGGACTCTCATAAACCCTGGCACACTGCTAGATTAGGTACGTTTTATAGGGGCAACACAGACTGGAGAGATGGGTACAAGAGATGTTATGTGCCGTGAAGTCGGTTCCAACCCATAGCCACTCTGCACAGGGTTTCTGAGGCTGTAAATCTCTACGGGAGCAGAAAGCCTCATCTTTCTACCACAGCACTGTTGGTAGTTTCAAACTGCTGACCTTGAGATTAGCGCCTGATTTGTAACCACTAAGCTACCAGAGCTCCTTGGGTACAAGGGTGCAAGTACCTAAATATCAATCTTTTGAACTCCTTATCAGGTAGATCTGATGCCATTTCTGGCATTATATTATTTTTACTCTGTATTTTGGTCACTTGTTTGAACTACTCTTTCTTATTTCTTCATGTAAGCTGAAATTGTCTGTTGTCTCCAAGACATTGTGGTGGGGTTTTTTTTGTCCTGGTGTGGCGCTGTGGTTAATGCGCCAGACTGCAAAGTCCTTTGAACTGCAAGGTCGGCAGTTCAAGCTCACCAGCAACTCCTCGGAAACGCTATACAGGATCACCATGGGTCCGAACCGACTCTACGGCACTTAACAACAACAACAACAATGATTATATATTGAGGTGCTCTCAGGCACTCACCCTGTATCTCCTGGTGGGTGTGATAGAGACTGAAAGTATATATGCAGTTCCCTGTGTTCTGTTTCTGTAGGTAGTTTAGAGTGGGCTTGTCTGATATTGGCTGCTAATTATTTTGGATGATATGGTACGGGAGTGGACAGTGGTGCTTTCTTAGTGGATAGAACCACAGAAGTCAAAGATACGGTTGGAACATATGGGCACAATTATTGTGACAAAAAGAAAAACAGCAATAAAAGATCTGATGAGGTGAAATTCATGCACCTCCAGACACTAAGGTGCTATGCCATTTGTTCAACCAAAGTCAATGGCATCTAACAACAAGAAGTTTGAAAAGTACTCACTACATCTCCTTAAAGTAGATTCCATCGTAATAATGTGGATGGAGCAAAGCTTTCAAAACAGGAAGCCTGAAAATATCCATTTAAAATTGGAACATGGAATGTATGAATGTATAAAGTATGAGTCTAGAAAATTGGAAATTGTCAAAAATGAAATATGACATATTAAGATGGATATTTTAAGCATTAGTGAGTTGAAATGACTAATACTGGTCATTTCAAATTGGACAAATAACTTACAAAATAAACATGTCACCTTGATAACTAAGGTGTACCTGACCCAAGCCATGGTATTTTCAATTGCCTCATGTCCACGTGAAAGTTATACCATGAATCAGGAAGACCAGAGGAGAATTTTTGTGTTGTACTGTGAGAAAAACAAACAAATCTGTCTTGGAGGAAGTACAACCAGAATGCTCTTTGGAAGTACTAAATTGCTTTAATCTAAACAAGAATATTACAGAAAAAAATTACCTAGAACAATACATGAATTTTAATACTTTTTAATAAGTGCTCTTCTACCTTGCTTGTTCCCATATGCCTCCTTATATAGATGTGAGTCATTATTATGCTGGTTGAGAGAGGGAAGAAATAATTTAAAGCAAAATTAGGAAGTTATTCTGTAGTGAATAAATTAAAATTAAAAGTCCTTCTTTGCATCAGATTTGGTCTAAAATATTGCCTTATTACCATATGTTTAGGAATGCAGCTCTGGACTGAGAACCACAAGGTTGACAGTTCAAACTCACCAGTTGCTCCTCAGAAATTTTATATAGGGTCACAATGAGTCAGAAACTAACTCAATGACCTTTAACAATAACAAGGAATGCCATGAGGAAATTGAACTCTCCAATGTTTCTACAAGCAATTGCTTCACTCACAAATTTATATTTTTTAGTGAAATGTTTGTGAAAGGAGAATATTAAAAGCACCATGAACTGCCAAAAAAAACAAACTTGTGTTGTAAGAAATACATCCTGAATGCCCCTTAGAAGCCAGGATGACCAAATTTTGTTCCTCACACTTAGGACATATTATCAGGAGGTACTAGTCCCTGGAGAAGGACATCATGCTTGGTAAAGTGGAGGGTCAGCAAAAAGAAGGAAGTCCGTCCATTAAAATGGATTGGTACAGTGGTTGCAGCTATGGTCTCAAACATAGCAATGATGGTGAGGTTGGTACATGACCAGGCTTTGTTTCATTCTGTTGTGCATAGGAATGCTATAAATTGGTACTGTTTTAATGGCATCTAAAAACAAGAAGGGAGAGGGAAGACTCAAAGACGGTCTGTGTGGTAGAAATAACCTCAATTAACCCATTGCCTTAAGAAAGCAGTTCTCATAGTTTCAAAACCAAACCTTTTCCTTGTGCCACAATTTTAAGATTTTAAGACTAATTTTAAGATAAAATAACTCAGTCAAGATTAAAATAGAGATTGAAACTAAATCAAAATCCCTATTAGAATCTTAATTAAAATGTAAAAGGTAGAGCAAAAGTTTTTTTTTTAAATATTCAATAACAGACAAAATATGAGTAGCCAAATAAAGCAAGAGTAATTTTGGACATTGCAGTTTCAAGTTTAGTAATATTTCATTCATTTTTTTTTTCTTCAATGACATGTTACTAATTTGATTTACAATCTGAAATATGGCATCTTTCAATAGTTGCAAGATTAGAAAATCAGTAATCATTTCATTTTTTAAAATCCTTTAATTTTTATTTGATCCTTTAACTTGGATCAATAGCTTTAATTGGTGTCTTCACTGAAAACAAGAAGTATACAAACGTAGGTACTTCTGAACATGGACAAAATCTTGCAGTATGGTGTGTGTTTATCTTCTTCTCCCTATTTTTTCTCTTTAGTTTTTTTTAATTCATTTTCTAGTGGGTGTTTTTTTTCTTCTTCTTCTTCTTTACTATTTTCTTCTTTCATGATATTTTGCTAGGTCATGTTTGTTTTCTTACTCTCATGTGTATGTTTTCTCTTCTTGTCTCAACTGAGAGGAGCAACAACAACATCCTTACAAAGCAGCCCAAACAATACCATCTACAGCTGCACATATTTTGCAATAGTCAGTACCAGCTGCTATACACAGGATCAATGAAAACATCCAATATCAACTAAATCTATACTAAACTAAACTGCATGATCAGTGAAGAGAGAACAGTGCCCAAGCTCATCTCCTGATGGCACCCACCAGGAGGCAATTGGTGAATGCCTAAGAACAAACACATCAACATACAATCATGAACTTAGTACATATGCAACAGCACCATTAATACTTTTTTTAAAAAGTTTTATTGTGAATTATGTGACAGTTTACATGGGAGAACATCAGTTTTACATTCATCCTATCGTATATTGTTTCATTGCCATGGTTACAATCCCCTCCATGTATCACCAATCAACAAAAGGGTACATCCTATAAGCTTGCTTGCTTCCCTTCCCTCCCCCCACCATGCATCAGCACACAGCACCTCTTCCTCCCTGGGTCCTGAGTCCCCAGCTGCTTCATCTCCCCATGTCATCATCTCTGCCTCCATCTCAGGGATCGCTGCCTCTCTGGGTAGGGTTCTGCTCTCCGCTCTTCTCCCTTCATGGTTCCAGGCTCCTAGCCTGAAAAGTTAATCACTCCCCTCCTTGCCACAAACTGTCTACTTTTACATTTAAAACCTTCAAAATCAGTCTGGTAACAATTATTCACCCTTGTATCACAAGAGATCTATCCTCATTTCCTTCAATCAGTCCTGCCTAGACAGATTGGATACTACTCAATGGAGATTCTACCTTCCTCCACACCCTCTGGATCTAGGTTCCCTCTTGAAAGCTTGTAAGCCAGTCACTTCTTGCCTTTGTAGCCTTCTCCCCCTCATTTTGGATAGTCAATGTCCAAATTGCCCATCCCTGTCTACTCTGTGTATGGAGGGGGTGGGAATGATCCCTGCTGCAAAGATTTGTTCCCTCTTTTGAGTTGCTGCATCCATAGGTGTAGGTCAAATTCATCAAATTGTATCAAATTACTCTTTTTTTCCTCTTCTTTCTTCTTCTAGTTGAGCTCTGATTGCCCAGTCATTGAGGCTAGATGCACCATTAGTTCTTGAAAGCAGCAAGACAATTTCTGTTCACATGATGAAAAAAGACAGAGTGGCTCAAACAAGTTAACAATGAGGCAGAGCTAAACACTATTTTTGAGGAAGAAAAGGCATTGGAAATACAAAAAAAAAAAAAATTTAATCAAAATAATACTATTTATATACCTTCAAATGTTTGACAGAAAGGTTGAGGAAACCATGGAAGAATGCAGAAAAGCACTATCAGAGCAATCAAACTAAATATAAAGGAATGAAGATAATACAAAACCTGCAAATAGAAATCCAGATGATTAATGGAAAATTCATTGAAAATTCAAAGAAGTATATTTCAATCAATTGAAGCCTGAATTAATGAACTTGAGAATAAATATCTCAATATAGTAAGCTAGAAGAACAATCAGAATAAAGGATGGAAAACATCTGAGGAAAGCAAAAGATTCATGTGGAACAATATGAAAAGGAATAGCTTAAGGGTGACCAGAATTCCAGAAGAGGAAGAGTCAAAGAAAATCACAAAAAAGATAGTCAAAGATCTGTGAAAAAAAATTTCCTAACATCATGAAAGATGAGAATATAAACACTCAGAAAGTTGAATAAACCCCAAACAGGATAGAATCCTAAAGAAACTCATCGAGACATATCATAATCAAAATCTGCAAAATCAGACAAGGAATGAATCCTGAAAGCAGCTTTGAAAAACTGAAAAGTCACCTGCAAAGGAAAACCAATAAGATTAATCTCTAATTGCTCAACAGAAACCATGCAAGCAAGACAATCAGGAAATATATACAAAACTCTGAAAGAAAAAAAATGCCAACCCAAAATCATATACCCAGCAAATGTCCCTCAAATACAATGGCAAAATTAGAACATTTCCAGATAAACAGAAACTAAAGAAATTTGCAAAAGCAAGGCAAAGTTGGAGACGTGGACTTATGGCAGATTAGGGAGATGTGTGGTGACGAGCTTTGCCAGCAGAAGTAAGTTCAGGGTATGGTCCCAGACCTCTGAATTACATATATAGGAATATTTAGAAAGCTCAAATGCTTACAGCCAATGGAATTTGCAGCAGAAGCAAGAAACGTTGTTTTCTGATCCACAGCTCCTGGAGAGGCCATATTAGATTTGATGGAGTGGGTGAAGGGTCAGAGAAGCGCTCTCACCACAAACTTCTGATGATCCTTGGAGATAAAGTTGTGGATGTTCTTTTTTTTCCCTTTCTCTCTTTTTCTGTTCATTGGTCTCCCACTGTCTACACACCTCCACTGTGATAACAAGAGGGAGTGGCAGAGAGAGTGGACACCCTACTCACCCACCCAGAGGGTTCTACCATGCATGCACACAGATCTGCCTAGCAAAGATTTCTGGGTTCAGAATTGTGGAAGTGGAGGAGTCACCAGGAACTGCTTAAAATGGAATGGTCTCCCAGAACACTGAGCCAGCCAAGGAAGGGACGTTAAAGACATACTCATATTTTGCTACAGATTATTTTTTTATTTTTCCTTCCCTTCTTTTATGCAATTATAGACTGTAGAACCAAATCTGGTAGGTTTCTTTTGTTTTTGTGTTTTTGCTGTTGCTGTTTTTGTTTTTTGGTCCCCCTTGTACCTTCAGGGGACTCTTTTTCTCTCCTTATGTTACTCAAGAAGAGACAGCAATTGTGGTCATATAGCTAAGCTGCAATCACACTTTGTAGAATCTTACCAGGTAAGAGCCAATACCAGTTGTTATACACCAGAAAGATAGCCAAAACCTGCTATAGTTACTCTACCTTGAGCAACAAGAAAAGTGAAAAAAGAAGCCCATCTCATGATCATATCTACCTGAAGGCAATTAGAAAGCTCAATAAAACATCAACATACATTCATTTAATTACTGAAAACCTAATTATTGAAGATACCCAAGAAATAACTGACCATTTTGGCACATATCCAGAAACAAGATAAAGTAACTAACACAAGTTGGAGGTGGACGTAGACTTCCCATTGGAAAGAGGGCAGGCATTGGAATGAGAAAAATAAGGAAGAAGTCAGGAAAGGGTTACAGGAGCAATCAAATAAGATAGATACAGCATTAGAAACTATACAAACCTGCAAAAAGAGGTCCAAATGATTAATAATAAAATATCAGAAATGGACAATACATTTAAAGGTCAAAGAAGTAGAATTGATGATCTAGAAGTTATAGCCAGTGAGTTATAAGACATATCTCTCAATACTGCTAAAATAAAAGAGCAAGCAGAAAAAAAGAATTTAAAAATCTGAAGAAAGTCTAAAATATATGTTGGA
>NW_006408665.1:7416360-7417672 GCF_000296735.1 Chrysochloris asiatica | reverse complement strand
AAGAAAAGAAATAATAAAGAGCAGAGCAAAAATAAATTAGGTAGAAAGCAGAAAAACCATAGAAAGAATCAGCAGGACAAGAAGCTGATTCTCCGAAAGAGTTAATAAAATTGACAAACCTTGGCAAACCTAAAATAGAAATGATGGAAAAGACACAAAAAACACACATAAGAAACCACCTGGATGATGTCAAAACAGAACAAATAGAAATTAAAAGAATAAAAGCACAATATTATGCTTTTCGATCAAATTCAAAAATCTAAAGGAGATGGACGCCTTTTTTGAAAAGCACAACGTACCTAAACTTACCCAGAGAAAAGTAAAAAAACTTTAACAGACCTATAACAAAGGAAGAAATTGACTAGGTCATTAAAAAATTCCCAACAAATAAAGTTCAGGTCCAGATGGCTTCACTGGAGAGTTTTAGGAAATGTTCAAGGAAGAGCTGTCACCAATTCTACTCAAATTATTCCAGAATATGGAAGAGGATGGAAAACTTCCTAATACATTTTACGAGGCAAGCATAACCTTCATACCAAAACCATGGAAAGATATCACTAAGAAAGAAAATTGTAGACCAATATCTGTCATGAACATAAATACCTAAAAGGGGGCTTGAAGTTGCCCAGTGAAAGAGGCTTCCTACAGAGCCTTTGCATTGCATAAGACTATAGGTGGAATCCTGAAACTCATCCAGAATCTTCTGAGGTGGGAAATTTCCACTTGAAAGGACAAGGAGTGCAATCTTAGCCAACACTTTTGGTTTTGGAGGCGGAAGAAGCAGAGACACATAGAATAGGCTCCTTGGGGGAGGTGCAGAAAAACCAGAGAAGGCGCTTTCACGGAGCAGCTCCAGAGCTCTAGATATAGTATAAGGTGCCAGGGTGTCAGTTTCTCACACCCACCTGTGGAAAAATCACTGAATAAAGGAAAATAATGTGATTTTGAAATTGATCAGTACCTGGGACTCTCCCTGCGGCCACTCTGCTTGGGCTGATTTCAGAGGGCAGAGCTACAGTCAGATGGACACAGTGATATGATGTTAAAACCCGTGCAGCAACATTTTAAAAAAGAAGTGTGGGGGATTCTACACATTTTTTCCTCTTCTTCCCTGTCGCACCCTCTCTGCCCAGAATGGAAACCTTCAGGAGGGTGGGTGCACACTCCCAAAAAGGTCCAGCATTGAGGCCACAGCTTTCTCATCACAGAGAGGAGGAACCCCATTGGTCCCATGGGCTGATCCTTTGGCAGTTGCTTATAACGTCTGGGCTGTAGCCCAGCCCTAAAGTTGACTTGTGCAGGACCTTTTATT
>NW_006408665.1:7402175-7404756 GCF_000296735.1 Chrysochloris asiatica | reverse complement strand
TTGGTTCTTTTGGCAGTCCATGGCACTTTTAGTATTCTCCTCCAACACCACAATTCAAAGGCATCAATTCTTCTATGATTTTCCTTATTCACTGTCCAGCGTTCGCATTCATATGAGGTTATTGAAAATACCATGGCTTGGGTCAGGCACACCTTAGTCCTCAAGCTGACATCTTTGCTCCACTTGGTATATCCAGAAAAAGTATGAGCTAGGACAACTGCAGATATATGCACATTGATGTTAATTGCAGCACTAGTCATAATAGCAAAAAGATGGAAATAGCCTAAATTCCCATCAATGGAAGTATAGATAAATAAACTCGGGTACATTCACACAATGAAATACTATGAAATGGTGAAGAATAACTATGAATGTGTGAAATACCTCATAATATGAATGAACCTGGAGAACATTGTATAAGTAAAATTAATCAATCACAAAAGGACAAATATTGTATGAGACCACTATTATTAAAAACTCAAGATAAAGTTTTCATACTAAAAGAAATATTCTTAGATACTATCGAACATCTTAAAGCAATGATTTTCTGGGCCTGTGGGCTCAGGACACAGTCTCAGAGGACACTATGGCATAACATAGTCCACAAAGACAATGTTCTATAACCTATTTTGGTGAGTTGCGTCTGTGATCTTAAAATCTCATAAGCAGCCCTTTAAGGTGCATCTATTGGTCTCTCCAAATGCAACAGAAAGAAGAGTGCTAAGAACTGAAGAGACTTGAAGTCAATTAGTCCAGTGGAAACATATGAACATCAGTCTCCATGTCTACGAGACTAGTTATCACCACCAACTGCTCTGAAAGGGTGTTAGAAGATCCCAGATAGAGTGGCAGAAAATGTAGAACAAAACTTAAGATTATTAAATAAAACACAAACCAAACTGGGCTTACCTTTCAGAAAGAGTCTAGAGGAACCTAAGACTATGCCTTTTGCCTTCCCTTTAATTCTGGAAAGGAACTTACTCTCATAGCCCAATTTTTAGTCAAGCAGTAGATATTTATGTAGGGGGAGCAACAACATTAGTAAGGTATGCTCACCATGGATCATTCAAAATCAAAAAGGCAACATTTACCTAAGGACAAAGTTGTGAAGGGGTGGAAAGGTGGAAATAAGAACCACAATGAGGAAGCAGGATGACTTTTTGTGTAAGGAAGAGGTTGTAATCATTGAGATGAAATAAAGTGCATAGTTTGTTGAATGAAAAACTGATGATCATGTCTATAAACTGTCACTCAATTCACACACACACATACACACATACACACAAAATCAGAGGCACTTGGTGTGTGTGAATAGAGTGGTCTGAAGTAGAACTTCAACTCTAGTTTACTGTCTTGACATGAGTCTAGAATCCATGCTGAATTTCAAAATTTGTCTTTTCTAACAGGAGTTCCTTTAACCTTGATGTTGATTACATACTTTTCTCTTAAAAGGTCTACCAATATATATAAGAAAGAATGAAACATATTGTTGCCCACAATTCTAAAAAAAAAAGTCTTTAAGATATCAGTACTACCCAAAACAATCTACATAGTCAAATCCTATCAACAGCCTTTTTTGCAGAAATAGAAAAACTAGTTCCCAAATTTATATGGAACTGCAAGAGATCACAAATGGACAAACTAATATTAAAGAAAGAAGAAAGAAAAATTCGCTTTCTTGATTTCAAAAGATACTACATGGCTACAAATCAGATATTATACAATCAAATCAGTCTGATACTACTAAAGACAGACATATGCTAATGACATATTATTGTTGTTGTTGTTAGGTGCTGTCCAGTTGGTTCTGACTCATAGCAGCCCAATGCACAACAGTACAAAACACTGTCTGGTGCTGCGCCATCTTCACAATTATTACATTTGCACCCATAGCTGCTGTCACTCTGTCACACCATCTCATTCAGGATCTTCCTCTTCTTTCTGAACCTCCACTTTACCAAGCATGATGTCCTTCTCCAGAGTCTGGTCCCTTCTGGTAACATGTCTGAAGAATGAGAGATGAAGTATCACCATCCTAGCTTCTAAGGACCATTCTGGCTGCGTTTCTTCCAACACAGATTTGTTTGTTTTTCGGGCAGTCCATAGTACTTTTAGTATTGTTATCTAACACCATAATTTCAAATGCATCGATTCTTCTTTGGTCTTCCTTATTCGTTTTCAAATTTCCCATGCAAATTACCAATGGCATAGAATTGAAAACTGAGAAATAGCCTTGCACATCTATGGCCAATTGATTTTTGTCAAAGGAGCTAACTCCATTCAATAGGAAAGAAAATGATTTAATAAATGACCATATGTGATCCCTGCAGTTCCAATGTATTGCTATATGCAAAAGAATGAAGCTAGATCCATACCTCACAGCATATAGGAAAATTAACTCATTAAGTGTCGGGGACCGGCCTCGACATAGGAACTTGGTTCACGAGTGTTTGGTTCACAAGGAGGGGATATCTGGTGGTGAAAGGGATAGCAAAAGAATACACAGAAAGACAGAAAGAGGGGGACAAAGAGGCACCCCAAAACCAGGATGGCTGCATTACTGGTGTCCGGCAGCTCTGGC
>NW_006408665.1:7400492-7401687 GCF_000296735.1 Chrysochloris asiatica | reverse complement strand
AGTTAATCCTTTGGAGAAAGGTTTAACCTTGAAACCTTTACAGTCTCGGCTTTAGGAAAATATTACATTTATCTGTGGATATTAAGGGCTCATGTTTGGAATTAATAAAACATAACTGAATACTAAGATGAAAAACAATTTGTTATGACTGCCTAGTGACCAGAATCTGTTCCTCACAGCCTGTGTCCTGCATTGTCTGCAACACTCGGGCCCAGTGGGCCTCAAACTTCTGACCAGTTTTACACGGTCTGCAACAATTAAGTATCAAGAATTATATGGAAGAACTAAAAACATAATACACTTAAAATACAACATATAGGTAATATGGATCCAGTTTTTGAAAATAAATTCATGAATATGACTTCAAAAGAATTGCAAGAAAAGACATTATAGATAAACTGTTGTTATCATTGTTAAGTGCAGTTGACTTGGTTCCTACCAATAGTGACCTTGTATAGGGTTTCCTAGGAGTGACTGGTGAGCTTGAACTACCAGACTCGCTATTCAAATTGACTTTGCAGTCCAGCGCATTAGCCCACAGTGCCACACCAGGACTCTACAGATAAATTAGACTTCATAAAAAATTTAAAACTTTAGGACAGCAAAGTACTGTATCAACAAAAATTGAACCAATTTTGGGAAAAGGATATTAATAGGTATTTCATCAAAGATGAAATACTAATGGCCAACGAACCTCTGAAGTGATGCTAACATTGTTATTTATTAAGAAAACAAATAAAAAGCACAATGGGATACCACTTCACTTACAACTGAATGAGTGTTAAAAGTAAATAGATAATAAGTGTTGGTGAGGCTGTGGAGAAACTGGAACACTTATTCACTGCTGATGGAATTTTAAAATCGTGAAGCCTCTGTGGACAAGGACTCCCTTATTTTTTTTTTACTTCATAAGTCATTAAAAATAATCCACTTGATGTTTGAATTCAAGTTCTATAAGTTTTATTTTTCAAAATCAGTCTTCCATCTGCTTACACATTTTTGTGATCAACATTCTCATTATTAGAAGAGTAAGGAAGGAGATGACTCTGTTTACTTCCCCTGGAAAAACAACCTTCACCGTAAGTTCTACTTCTTCAAATTTGAATTATAACCCTAGAACCAAGTCTTTGGTTACTTTTCAGTCTCAATTATTGTCTAACAGCTATTGACCACACATTTCTAATAAAGCTACTAC
>NW_006408665.1:7391451-7399834 GCF_000296735.1 Chrysochloris asiatica | reverse complement strand
CCTTATTCACTGTCCAGCTTTCACATGCATATGAGGTTATTGAAAATACCATGGCTTGGGTCAGGCACACCTTAGTCCTCAAGCTGATATCTTTGCTCGTCAGCATTTTAAAAAGGTAAGGTCTGTGCAACCGATTTGTCTAATACAATACGTCATTTGATTTCTTGACTGCTGCCTTAAGGTTTACCATCTCATTAAGATTAAGTCTAAAAGTTTGGTTTTTCAATGCCCTATGTGGCCTGACTCCTCATTACCTCTGAGACCTCATCTCATCACTCTCCATGCCCTCTATTAACAAGTACAATCAAGTAGATTTCTATTGTAACATGTTGCATTTGCTATTTCCTTTGCCAATGGATATTCTTATCCCAGATGTCACTGTGAATCTACCCTCACTTAACTCTAATCTCTTCTCAACTGTCATCTTACTGGAGAGAACTTGCAGGCTACCAAACATAAAGTAGCACTTCTGCTCACTCTAGCACCACTTCCTTAACCTGCTTTGCTTTTCCTGATAGCATGTAATATGCTCTAATATATTTTATACTGGAGCTCTGGTAGCGTAGTGGTTACGAATCGGGCTGCGAACCTTAAGGTCAGCGGTTCGAAACTACCAGCTGTTCCGCGGGAGAAAGATGAGGCTTTCTACTCCCGTAAAGATTTACACCCTAGGAAACCCTGTACAGGGTCGCTATGGGTCGGACCCGACTCAACGGCACTTAACAACAACAACAACAACATATTTTATACTGGTCTGTTTTGTTTGTTTTATGTTCCCTCCACTAGACTGTGAGCATGCTACTTTGTTTTGACCAATGCTTTATCTCCATTATATGGACTGTGACATGTGGTTGTGGTTGTTGTTAGGTGCCATTGAGTCGGTTCTGACCCATGATAACCCTGTATACAGTTTCTGAGGAGTTGCTGGTGAGCTAGAACTGCTGACCATACATTTCAAATGGCTTTGCAGCCCGGTGCATTAACCCACAGCACCACACTAGGACTCAGTGACACTTGGTAGGTCCTCATTAAACATTTGCTGAAAATTTTTGTTCATGAAGCATTTGATACTATACCTGGTTCAATACACTCAGATTTGTATTGCAGTACACATTCACACCTAACTTGATTTGTATATAACATTGCTAGGCCTTTTTAGATGAGATTATCTAAAACCCAAATATAAACATATTTGTTATTGAAGGGTAAACAAATGAATAGAATTATGTAAAGAAAATATATATTTCCATATAAGAAAAAAATACATTTATAAGGATAAAGTATACACATTTTTGAAGAAATAAAAAATTCATTCAAAATACTGAGAATCGTAAATAACTTCTTAAATACATTAAGATTTTTTGCAGCTGGGGAAGGTGATATAGTTTTATAATTAAGGTCTCTTTGATTTAGTCTAGGTGGTCCTGGGAACTGGTTATAATAAATGAAATAATTTTAAATTAAATTAACCATTGCCATTGAGTTGATGCTAACTCGTAACAATCCTACAGACAGAGATTGTAAGTTTCCAAGGTTGTAAATTTTTATGTAAGCATACTGCCACACCTGCACAGTGCTGAGCAGCTGGCAAATTTGAGCTTCAGATTTTTTGGATAGCAGCTGAACATTTTAACCACTGCACCATAAGGACTCTATAAGAAACAAAATAGAGTGAAGCAATTTTTTTTCCAACTATCTTTCTCCAGAGAAACTTCTGCTTGTTAGTACTAGCCTACGTTGATCTGAAGGCCTATTAAGAGAAACTGAAAGATTTGTAAATGGTTCTGCTTGTCTTAAGAGTAGGAATGCATTATATTTATTCCCTTGGGGTAAAATTTGCAGTGACTTGATTCTACTCTTTCCACTGTAGAAGCCAGGAACAAATTTCTCATAAACTTTTCCTATTCTTTTTCCTCCAAGTCCTCTAGTAAGTGTTTTAACACCAAAATGCTTGCTAAAAGAAAATGGAATTATTTGAATATAAAACAAAAAATAAGATTTAAATTACTTAGATTAGAAAGCAAATCAATATGATTTACATGACTTCTACTTATTCTGAATTTATGAAGGTTTACTTGGTGGCCTTACAATCAATTGCTATAAAAGTGTCATGGGAACAAATAAAGGAAAAGTGTTCTCTGATGTCAGGGTATGTGTTTGAGATATATTGATTACGTCAGCATATGATTTATTAATTTACAATCACCCTTACATATTTTGTTCTAGCTCACCAATCATGAACTGACCAAGTTTATATAAGTTAACATAAAACCATCAAGAAGTCTCAAAAACACTTTTGCTAATGTATTTTTGTGGTGTGATATTTGGCAAAAAAATAATAAAATAAAATAAAAGTTATGTCCTTATTTAGGATGACACTGAATTTTCATGACTTAAAAATGCTCAGGTTTCCTTATTTAACATTTTTGAATTGAGTAAAATTGAACCATAAAGTTCACTACATTGTTTGCTAAACATTTTAATACAATTAGTATAATCTGTAACAATTGAACTGTGATGTTGGTGAAGAATATTAAATATACTGCAAACCACCTGGTGTAGTGCTGTAGTATAAGCACTCGACCACAAGGTTGGTTTGTACTGCAAGGTCAGTGATTCAAATCCACCAGCCACTTCTTGGAAACCCTATACAGGATTGATACGAGTCAGAACTGACTTGACAGCACTTAACAACAGCAACAACTAAAACATCAAACAAATCAAGCTTAGAGGAAATACAGCCACAATGTGCCCTAGAAGTAATGATGAGGAGAGTTTGACTCACTTAATTTGGACATGTAATTCAAAAAGGCCACTAGCTTAAAAAAAAAAAAAAAAAGGTCACTAGTAAAGGACATCATATTAAAGAAGGAAGGGAAAAATTGGTTAATACATTCCTACATAAATATACAAATAGCAAATCGCAACAACAAAAACAAATAAATCATGAGTGGTTGCCAGGGTTGTTTCTACACTTGGTCAAGAGACTATTAGCTGGTATTTTTAACTCTCTTTTCTCTGCTAGCTATTCTTATTCCTCAGATGCTCAGATTACCTAGTTGGATGATATAAACATTTCTTCCTTTGGAACCTGAGTCTTGGTAGTTTTTCTTTCATTAATTTGCTCTAAACTTCCATGAACATTTTTACCTGGCTGTGGAAGTGCTGGGGGAAATCCCATAGGAACTCCTCGTTTTCATGCACACTTCTCCCTGCCATCATTGTGTAACAGCATTAATCACATTCACTTTGGAGATTAGTCACCATAGGCAGCCTACCAAACCTCCTTTTTCTTCATTGTTTTAGTGTCAGTGTCCAGGTCAATTAAACCATAAAAAAAAAAAACAAAAAAAAAACCTTCTTATTGTGAAGTGAGTTAAGGTTTACAGGGTAGATTATCAGTTTTACATTCAATAAATCATATACTTCATTTCAATGGTGGCAATCCCCTCCATATAACAACAGTTATCCCACTTCCTCCTTGCGATTCTTATTTTCATCCCATTGTCTTTCCCAACCATTTTGAATTTTTTCCTTAGGTAAATGTTGCCAGTTTGATCTTGAATGTTTGACCATTTCATTGTGTGCCTAACTCACTAGAGTTATTGTACCTGCTATTTACTAATTGGCTGAAAATTGAGCCTGGAAGGTAAATTCAGTTCCTGACGTGAAAGGTTACCAAGGGTCATACTCTTAGGTTCTTCCAGTTTCTTTCTGTCCGGTAAGCATGGCCTCTTTTTTATAATTTTGAGTTGTGTTCCACATTTTCTCTCACTCTATCCAAAGCTCCATCAACAACAACACATAATACTAGGGCCAAGAGGGCTCATGGGATGGTGTTGGAACTCTGAAACAAATATAAAGGTATGTTTGGAGGGTCGGAGGATCGGAGGGTTTACAGCTGGGGAATTTGAAGGAGAATCCAGAAATCCATTGTTTTCTGGTTCAAGACACTCAGCTGTCTCCGGAACCACCATCTTGGGAGAGAATATCTTGATTGTATCAGGATTGATTATATCAGGAGAGAACATCTTGATTGTATCTTGATTGTATCAGGATTGATGTAGAAATTTAAAGTGACAGTTTCTACATAAAACCAAATGGCCACCACTAGTCTGTCTGTCGTGCTATGGTGGAATGAGTTGCTGTGTTTCTGAGAACTCTGCCACCAGTATTTTAAATAACCAGCAGGGTCACCCATGGTGGACAGGTTTCAGATGAGCTTCCAGACAAAGACAGACTAGGAAGAAAGAGGGGCAGACTGTGGAACAGACCATCAATTAATGATACGCAAATTCAAACTGACGCTGAAGAAAATTAAAACAATTCCATGAGAACCAAAATATGAACTTGAATTTATCCCTCCTTGAATTTAGAGATCATCTGAAGAACAGATTTGATACATTAAACACTAAAGACCGAAGACCAGAAGCATTGTGGGATGACATCAAGAACATCATACGTGAAGAGAGCAAAAAGTCATTAAGAAGACAAGAAAGAAGGAAAAGGTCAAAATGTATGTCAGAAGAGACTCTGAAACTTGCTGTCCTGTGTAGAGATGCTAAAGCAAATGGAAGAATTGAAGAGGTCCAAGAGCTGAACAGAAAATTTCAAAGGTCAGTTTGAGAAGATAAAGCCAAATACTATAATAAAATATGCAAAGATTTGGAATTAGAAAACGAAAAATGAAGACTATGTTTAGCATTTCTCAAGCTGGGGGAACTGAAGAAAAAATTCAAGCCTTGAACTTTCGTTATTGAAAGATTCTCTGGGCAAATTGTTGAATGATGCAGAATGCATCAAGAAAAGATGGAAGAAATACACAGTCATTGTACCAAAAGGAAATGGTTAATGTTCAACTGCTTCAAGAGGTACCATATGATCAAGAGCCAATGATACTCTGGGAGGAAGACCAAAGTGCATTGGAGGAATTGGCAAAGAACAAGGCACCAGGAATTGATGGAATAAAAATTGAAATCTTTCAGGAAAGTGAGGTGGCACAGGAGGCACTCACTTATCTCTGCCAAGAAATTTGGAAGACAAATATCTGGCCGACTAATTGGAAGAGATCCATATTTGTGCCCATTCCAAAGAGAGGTGACCCAACAGAATGAAGAAATCATCAGATAATCTCCTTGATATCTCAAGCGAGTAAAGTTTTGCTAAAGGCAATACAGAAACGGCTACAAACATGCATTGACAGAGAACTTCCAGAGGTTCACGCTGGATT
Organism: Chrysochloris asiatica; assembly: GCF_000296735.1. NCBI lineage: Eukaryota > Metazoa > Chordata > Mammalia > Afrosoricida > Chrysochloridae > Chrysochloris > Chrysochloris asiatica. Next base: position 7,394,604 of record NW_006408665.1, on the reverse strand, counting down.
CAAAAGAGGGCGTGGAACGAGAGATATCATTGCTGATGTCCGATGGATCTTGGCTGAAAGCAGAGAATATCAGAATGATGTTTACCTATGCTTTATTGACTACGCAAAGGCTTTCAATTGTGTGGATCATGACAAGCTATGGACAACATTGAGAAGTATGAGTATTCCAGAACACTTAATTGTACTTCTGAGAAATCTGTACCTGCACCAAGAAGCAGTTGTTCGAACAGAGCATGGGAACACTGAATTCCTAAGCATTGGCTTGTTTCCTCACCTTTTCACTGTAAAAAGAGATGTTTTTGTATTTAAAAAAAATGTATAAGCGATACAAGGATGGGGAATAAGGTATTAAGAATTGCCTAAGACAAGTCCACATTTAGAATAAATGTTTATTCCAGTGTTGGAAAATTGCTGCCCCATCCATTATGACAAAGGAAGCTGTTCTCCAACCAAACCCCAGCCCTAGGAAAGGAGTCAGTTTGGATCTCTGTTGTTAGAAGATTAGGTACTCAGAAGTAAGTTTAGCTAAAACAGCTTTGTGAGGAAAGACTGGGATTGTTGAGCATAAAAATAAACTCCATCCCTGCCTCCATGGCCACTTTGCTTATCAACTCATTGAGCAAACAAACACTGAAGTACCTGGTGAAATGTTAACAGACATCCATAGAATGTACCATAGTTTCCCCAATTATTGAAAGCCTTTTCTGCAAAGAATGTCCTTGATGGCTATTCATACAGGACACATGGATTCTTATACTCTTGGCCCATTCTGAGGAATACATACTTAATATGGACTCAACTTTTGTTCTCCAGTCTCAAATTCTGTTCCTTCAAATTAACTGTCCATTCCATCCAATCTTAAACCACATGTTTCCAGTCAATATATGTTCATTATTCCTTGCCATCTTTTTTTCCCAGACAAACTGGTTCTCCAGATATATTATCTGAAGACAATAAACAGTATATTATTTCTTCCTCAGTGTCTTCCAAGGATACTTTTGAGATAGTACAATCATCAGCAGTTCATTTCTGCTGAGTTACAGTACACTGTGAATGTTGTTGTTAAGTGACATCAAGTCAGTTCTGTCTCATAGTGACCCTGTACCTATAAGCCAGACTCAATTATCTCCTTCCTCAGTCAACTCTGTTTGAAGGATCTTGACATATAGCTATAGAAGTTTGTTGAGAAATTACAGTGCTGTAGGAGATAGTGTACTAAGAGGATTATTCAGGCAATTTACTTTAGAATGAAACTAAAATCAATCTTATATGCACTACTACTACCAACATCAGATGGGATGCTGCTCTGTGCATCCAACTTTATGGCTTGATGGAAAAAATAAAGGCTGGTTCATGAAGGACAGTCACGGTAGCATGTCTATTTTATTATATGATCCAATTGATGTTCATTACTGCCATGGCCCACTAGAATTTTGGTTTCCAAAAATATAATAATAATTTACCTAAGAAGACATGGCTTTACTCCAAAACTCTAGAGTCTTATGATATAAATCTTTTTAAAGACATGCCATATGTTCATATATCATCCTGAACTGATACAAACATTTTGAATAGGCTCAAAAAAATAATAATTTTTTAAAAATTTATTAGTAACTCAATAATCATAATGTCACATTCTATATATGATGCGTCCCAAATCTCAATAGACCCAGTAAATATTGTGACCTGCTGTTTACAGTTGAGGGCGTAAGGTAAAGGCAACCTGTCTTCTACTCTGGAAGGAAAACCCTATTATACACCAAACCATTTTAACATTGAAATTGCTGATTTGGCATGTCCTGACTGCTAATTTTTTTGTGCTAGGAGTAAGGACTGGAAGTGTCATTGACAAAAATCTTTTTACAAATGATGTTATTTGATACCTCACAATGTTGGACTCCTGGTGTGGCACTGTAGGATAAGCACTGAACTGTGAACTAAAAAGTTAGTAGTTCAAACCCACCAGCTGCTCCTCAGAAACCCAATACAGAGTCACTATGAGTTGGACTTGACTCAATGGCACACAACAACAACAACGTCATTAAAAATTGAAAGTAGTTATTCCTATTTGCACATGCTGCTTGATAGTTGACTATCAAGAAAAAGTTGACATTTTTTTTTTTTCCGTTTTCAGATCTAAATATTGGTTAAAAACTAGTCCATGTTTCTTTTTGAAGGAAGTACAAGAATAATATCTATTGCCACATGTATTATATATTATATCTGTTATTATGTTGTTACTATTATAGTTAGGGCTCGGGAGTTAGTTCCTACTCATAACAACCAGATGTATAACAGATGAAGCCATGCCCAGTCCTGTACCATCTTCACAATCATTGACATGTTTCAGCCCATTTGTGCAGCCACTGTGTTACTATGATTTGGAATTGACATGACAGGAATGGGTACAATATAGGATATTGTCTATTAAATTATTTATAGTAGTTGGGTCTCTTATTTGAAATGGTTTACACACTCTAACTTCCAGTGTCTTTATTGGAGTCATTGATCCTCCACCTCCTGGCTGTGGTATCTAAGGAAGAAATGTAATGTCAGTGTTTTTGTGACCTGATTTGCAAAACAGTGATAAAAATAAGACCAATTTTACAGATTCATTGTAGAACAAAATACAATATATGTATATATATAAAGTAATTAGTAGAGTGCCTAGAAAATGAGTGTACCTCAGCCCATGGTTATTATTATCTACAATGTTATTCAGACTTTTATTTTAGGTCTAAATATTGATTAAAATTAGCCCATGTATCTTTTTGAAGGAAGGCCAAGAATAAATAATTATTTCAAAGAAAATATTTTTGGGAATTTCTTCTAAAAAAATGAAGACAAGATTATTAGTGAGGCAAAATTCATTCAAATTTTGTGATAAAATAAAAAGGACATTGACTTTAACATTTGTTTATAAAAAGTAAATACATTTCTAAATGCATGTCTGTACTTGTCATTCTCGGCCAGCCCTTGCTTACATAATAAATTCCAAAGTCCTTAGTATGACAGAAAAGGTCTTCTCTGTTTGGCCTTGTTGGAGGAGACGATTGCTGCCTGGTCCCCTTTGACTCTAAGAAGAATTTGCCCTGACTTTTCTGAACCTTCAAAGTCTATTTCTGCTGTGGTATTTCATGTGCTGAAATACTG
>NW_006408665.1:7387958-7390506 GCF_000296735.1 Chrysochloris asiatica | reverse complement strand
AAAAAAAAAAATCTTTAGCACAAATTTTCTGGCCTTTTATTCACCAATATAGTGTTCAATTTTCTTAAAATTTCTGCATAATAAACTACTGTAATGACCCTGTGTACTTCAAGAAAATCTATAAAGATTGCTCCTTGTTTCTGTGTTGTTAGGTGCCCTTGAGTCAGTTCTGATGCCTCGCAACCCTGTGCACAAAAGAATACAACATTGCCCAGTCCTGCACCATTCTCACAATTATTGTTATATTTGACCAATTATTGATGCCACTTTGTCAAATCTATCTCATTGGGGGTAGTCTCTTCTTTGTCGCCCACTCTCCCTTTTACCAAGCCTTGTCCTACAGGGACAGCTTTACTCCTAACAGCATGTACAAAATAAAAGAAACAAAGTCTTACCACCCTTGCTTCTAAGGAGCTTTCCGATTGTACTTCTTCCAAGATAGATTTGTTTGTTCTTATGGTAGTCGATAGTACTTTCAATATTCTGCCCCACACCATAATTCAAATGCATAAATTCTTCTACAGTCTTGCTTACTCATTGTCCAACTTTCACATGACTAGGAAACAAATGAAAACACCATGGCTTGGGTCAGGCTCACCTTAGTTCTCAAGCTGATGTCTTTGCTCTTCAAACTTTAAAGTGGTCTTTTGCAGCATATTTGCCTAATGAAATATGTCATTTGATTTCTTGACTGCAGCTTCCATAAACATTGATTGTGGATCCAAGCAAAATGAAATATTTGACAACTTCACTCCTTTCTTTATGTGTCATGGTGATATTTATTAGTCCAGTTGTAAGGATTTTTGTTTTCTTCACGTTGACGTGGAATCCATATTGAAGACAGCAGTCTTTGATCTTCGTCAGTGAATATTTCAAATCCTCTTCAATTCCAGGAAGGAAAGTCCTATCAATAGCATATCATAGACTGGGAATGTGTCTTCCTCCAATCCTCATGCCACATTCTTCTTCATATAACCCAATGTCTCAGATTACTGCTCAGATTAGTTACAGATTAAATAAGTATGGTGAAAAACTAAAACCCTTCCACATACTTTTTCTGATTTTAATCCATTCAGTGTCCCTGTGTTCTGTTTAAATCACTGCCTCTTGGTTTATGTACAGGATCCAATTAATTTTTTGTGAATACATTCTTAGAAGTGTTATGATCCAGACAGTTGAATACCTTTGCACAGACAATAAAATACAGGTAAACTTCTTTCTGGTGTTCTCTGCTTTCAGCCAACATCCATCTGACATAAGCAATAATATCCCTCATTCAAGGTCCCCTTCTGAATTTATCTTGAATTGCTGGCAGCTCCCTGTCAATGTACTGCTAAAACCAGTGTTCAATTATCTTCTGCAAAATTTTGCTTGCATATGATATTAAAGATGTTGTTTGATGTTTTTTGTATTCATTGGAATGGGCACAAATATGGATCTTGTTCAATAGGCTAGCCAGGTAGCTGTCTTCCAAATTTCTTTGCAAACCTGCATGAGTGCTTATAGCACTGCATCAGTTCATTGAATTATTTTAATGTGTATTTCATCTATTCCTGGATCCTTGTTTTTTGTCAAGGCCTTAAATACAGTTTGGACTTCTCCATTATCATTTGTTGTTGATCATATGGTACCTCTTGAAATGATTGAACATTACCAATTCTTTTTGATACAATATCTCTTTCATCTTCTTTTGATGCTTCCTGTGTGATTCAATATTGTGCCCATAGAATCTTTCAATACAGAAATCTGAGGCTTGAATTTTTTTCTTCAATTTTTTTTCAGCCTGAGAAATGATGAACATGCTCTTCAATTTTGGTTTTCTAACTCCAGGTCTTTTGCACATTTTATTCTAGTAATTTACTTGGTCTCAAGCTGCCATTTGAAATTTTCTGTTCAGTTCTACTTCATTATTTCTTGTGGTCTCTAGCTTCTCTAAGTTCAGAGCAAGTTTCATGGTATCATCTGACATCCATTTTGACCTTCACTTTCTTTCCTACCTTTTTAATGACATTTTGCTTTCCTCATCTATGATGATCTTGATCTAAAGCCACAATTACCCTGGTCTTTGGTCATTAGTGGTCAGTACATCCAATATATTTTTGAGATAATCTCTACATTCAGGTGGGATATACTCAAGGTCATATTTTGGTTCTCATGAATTTGTTTTAATTTTCTTCCACATCAACATGAACTTCCATATGAACAATTGGCTTTGTTTTGACAAATGCTATTGAGTTTTTTGTTATGTCCTTGAAATGGTCTCTATATTCATGTGAGATATACTTAAGGTCATATTTTGGTTCTCATGAAATTTTAAATTTTTTCTTCAATTTCTGCCTGAATTTGCATTTGAGCAATTGACGATCTGTTCCACAGCTAGTCCTTGGTTTTGTTTTGACAGATGCTATTGACACCATTTCTCTGCTATTCGTAAGGTTTTCAGTGACTAAAATTCTGAAGTAGTTCATCACTCCTTCTTCCTAGAGTGATCTTCAAAGATCTGGAGTCAGAAAACCCAAATGGAATAACATGCTCAGCATTTCTCAAG
>NW_006408665.1:7386079-7386523 GCF_000296735.1 Chrysochloris asiatica | reverse complement strand
TTGGTAAGGTGGAGGCTCAAAGAAAAAGAGGAAGATCCCCAACAAGATGGATTGGCCAAGTGGCAGCATCAATGGGCTCAAGCGTGGCACAGGATCAGACAATGTTTCTTTCTGTTGGACATAGGGTAGCTAAGAGTCAGTACTGACTCAATGGCACCTAACAACAACAACAATTGACACAGTGGAGTCTTGGTGTGGCACTGTTGATTAATGTGCTGGACTGCAAAGTCCACTTGAACCGGTGGCCTGTGGTTCACGTTCACCAGCTTCTTCTTGGAAACTATATACAGGGTTCTATGGTCAGAACCTGACTCAACAGCACTTAACAACAACAACCACAACATTGACACAGTGGTGGAAGATATGGATTCAAGCACAGCAATGTTTATGATGTTGGCCCAGGACTGGGCAGTGTTTTTTTTCTGTTGTGCATATGGTAGCTAG
>NW_006408665.1:7382411-7383519 GCF_000296735.1 Chrysochloris asiatica | reverse complement strand
CAGAGTTTCAAGCTAGATTCAGAAGAGGTCGTAAAATGAGGGATATCATTGCTTAAGTCCGATGGATCTTGGCTGAAAGAAGAGAATATCAGAAAGATGTTTACCTGTGCTTTATTGACTATGCGACTGCTTTCGATTGTGTGGATCATGACAAGCTATGGACAACACTGCAAAGTATGAGTATTCCGGAACACTTAATTGTGCTCATGAGGACTCTGTACTTGGACCAAGAAGCAGTTGTTTGAACAGAATATGGGAACACTGAATGATTTAAAATTAAGAAAGTTTTGCAATAGGGTTGTATTCTTCCACCATACTTATTCAACCTGCATGCTGAGCATATAAGCTGAGAAATTGGGTTATATGAAGAAAAATATGGTATCAGGATTGGACGAAGACTCATAAAATACGTGCAATATGCAGATGATACAACCTTGCTTGCTTAAAGTGAAGAGGACTTAAAACATTCACTGACGAAGCTCAAAGAGCACCGCCTTCAGTATGGATTACATCTTAATGTTAAGGAAACAAAAATCCTCACCACTGGACCAATAAACAACATTTTTATCAATGGAGAAAAGATTCAAGTTGTCAAGGACTTCATTCTTCTTGGAACAACTATCAACACTCACAGAAGCAGCAGTCAAGAAATCATATGACATATTGCATTAGGCAAATCTGCTGCACAAGATCTTTTTTTTTAAGTGCTGAAGAGCAAAGATGTCAGCTTGAGGACTAAGGTGTGCCTGACCCAAGCCATGGTATTTTCAATAAACTCATATGCATGTGAAAGCTGGACAGCAAATAAGGAAGACCATAGAAGAAATGATTCTTTTGAGTTATGGTGTTGCAAGAGAATATTAAAAGTGCCATGAGCTGCCAAAAGAACCAATAGATATGTTTTGGAAGAAATGAAACCACAGTGCTCCTTGGAGGCCAAGATGGCCAAACTTTGTCTCTCATACTTCGGACATATTGTCAGAAGGGACCAGTCACTGGAGAAGGATATCATGTTTGGTTATGCAGAGGGTCAGAGAAAAAGATGAAGACCCCCAATGAGATGGATTGTCCAGGTGGCAGCATCGATGGACTCAAGCGTGGCAACAGT
>NW_006408665.1:7324225-7381701 GCF_000296735.1 Chrysochloris asiatica | reverse complement strand
TTTCCAATCTGTTGGGACTGGGCCAGACAAAGGAAATGGGGATAAGAATCTTGTGGTATAATAGTGAATAATTGCCCTCAGGACTGACTGTGAGGGTTGGAAATGTAGAGGTAGATGTTTTTTGACAAAAGGAGGGGAGTGATTGATTTTGCAGCCCAGAAGTAGTGGTCCCTGGGGCCATCCAGTGAGAAGAGCAGAGAGCGGGACCCTACTCAGAGAGGCAGTGATGCCAGGGACAGAGACAGAGAAAATGATGTGGACAGATGGAGCAGCTGCTGACAATAGACTCAGAGAGGGAGAGGGGCTGTGTGCTGACTGCTGGGGGGTAGGGGCGTGTGGGGTGTAACCTTTGGTTATTTGTTGTTGCATGGAGAGGATTGTAATCATTGCAATGAAACAAAATACCATAGGATGAATGTAATACTGATGTTCTCCCATGTAAACCCACATAATTCACAATAAAAACTTAAAAAAAAAAAAAATTTCAATGACCTTTTTGACAATGAATGCCATGCCATTCCTCTTCAATTTCTGTTATCTTCACAGTAAACCATTTGACTATTCAATTCAAAATGGCCAGCTCCAGCCTATTTCAGCAAACTAATGAATGTTGATCTTTATGTGTTCCATTTCATTTTTGATGACTTCTAATTTTCCTATATTCATATTTTATACATTCTATGTTTCAATAATGGATTTTGCAGCCATTTCTTCTCATGTTGAATTGTGCCTTATCAGCAAATATGGTTCCTGAAAGTTTCGTTTCATCCAGGTCATTCAGATCAACTCTATTTTGAGGAGTTAGATCTTCCACAATCGTAATCTGACATAAAGGACTCATCTTCTGGCACTATATCAGACAATGTTCCACTGCTTTTCATAAGGTTTTTCATAGCTAGCCATTCAGAAGTGGTCTACTTCTCCATCTTCCTAATCTATCTTATTCTGGAAGCTCTGTGAAACCTGTTCACTGTGGGTGTTCCTGCTGATATTTTAAAAAATCAGTGATGTAGCTTCCAGCATCACAGCAATACACAAACTACCACAGTACAGCAAACCGACAGACAAGGACAAGTAGTAGAGATTGTCCCTTGTTTTTGTTGTTAGGTGCTGTAGACTCTGTTCCAATTCATAGTGACCATAGCACAACAGAACAAAACACTGCCCAATTCTGTACTGTCCTCACAATTGTTACATTTGGGCCCATTGCTGCTGCCACTGTGTCAATCCACCTCATTATAGGTCCTCCTGTATTTGCTGACATTCTACATTGCCAACGTGATTCCCTTCTGCAGGAACTGATTCCACCTGCTAACATGTATGAAGTATGCAAGACAAAGTCTCATAATCTTGTCTTCTAAGGACTGTAGTTCTTATATCCCAGATTTGTTTGTTCTTTAGGTAGCCCATGGTTCTTTTAAAATTCTTCTTCAGCACTACAATTCAAATGCATTGATTCTTCTATGGTCTTCCTTATTCATTGTCCAACTTTCACATACATATGAAATGATTGAAAATACTATGGGTTGGATCAGGTGCACCTTAATCCTCAGACTGATATCTTTGCTGTTTAACACTTAAAAGATGTCTTTTGCAGCAGATTTGCCAAATACAATACATCACCTGAGTTCTTGACTGTTGCTTCCATGAGTGTTGATTGTGGAGCCAAGCAAAATGAAATATTTTACAACTTTTTCTCCATTTATCATGATGTTATTTATTGGTCCAGTTGTGAGAATTTTTTGTTTTCTTTACATTGAAGCACAACTCATACTGAAGGATGTGGGTCTCAAAAATTTGTCTCTATAACTTTCTAAGCTAACCTGTCTGGCTTGTCTTTAACTGGTCCAGCAGATACGCTGTTTTGATTGGAGGTCACTGTTTTGATTTCATCTTTTGTTTGAAGGTTCTCTAAGGAAGCTAAGCCAAATTTATTAATGAGAGAACTTGTCTACCACCATACATTTATTTTAGAAACATGTTTAAATATGTTTTTTTTTTAATAAACCCTTATATGTATTAACTAGAATTCTAGTAGCAATACTTTTTTATGTCCCATTATAATTTCATCAACCAAATATTGGTGCAGTGACAAGAGGCATAAAACAGGTATACCAAACCTATTTACTGAATGAAAACATTTTTTAGTCTGTATTTAATGGAAGAAATTGGGATGGGGAGAAATCAGAGAGCCCAAAGCTAGCTAAAATTATAATAAACATTCACTCTTCAAATCAATATATAGTATGAAGATCCAGGTAGGAGAATCAGCATTTGCCTAAGGGAAGAATATTGAAAATACAGATACAGTACTAGCTTTTCATTGATCACTTACACAGCAAGAAACAACTATTTCATGCCATGTGTCAAAGATTATTTGAGAGGAAAATAGACGATAAACCTGTATGTAAAAAATAAAGAAGGCTCATTTATTTATTTTCTTCTAGGATGGAATGGAAAAGAAAATCTCTTAGATCAACATTCTTATAAGTTAAGACGGTTGGACCCCAGAAATGTGGAAATAAATAAATCAGTATTTTTATTCATAGTAAAAATAAAGAAACAGCATACAAAAGTCAGGAAGAAAAGGAGAACCAGTTTACAAAGAAACAGTGATAATGTGAAACACTGATTTACAAAAAGAAGGTATATATTGTCTATTAGAATAGCAATTATTTTGTTAGGGTGTATAAAAATTTTAAACATGTAAGCTATCTACCAGTAGATAGTCAAAAGGCTGCTAATCTGAATCCAGAGGTGAATCAGAAGACAAGACTTGTGATCTGGAGTTGACTTAACAGCAACATACTATCTATCTTTTACATTTTTAAAAGATAATTTTTTTTTTAGCTCATTTTATGAACTCGTAGCAAACAAAAATTTGGTGTTGTCTGTGCATAAAGTATTAAAATCTTTAGAGCTCTCGAAAATTGTTGGAGAGGTAAAGCAACAAACTAAATACACTCTTTTCAGACTTTAGTTTCCTGTCAATTTAATACTTGTGTCTAATCAAAACACTTGATTGGCATGTCCCCATATCACGGTAATTGCAGCCCACCAGGAATTCTTTGTCTCTGCAAGAGACTGACAGGAAGATTTTATAAATATATTTTATAAAGTACCCTTTTAATCTCCTTTCCATTATCACACCTGCTTTCTTCTTGAGGAAAATAATTCAAATCTTGGTTCTTTTCTTTATGGTAAGTACAATGTTTTGTTTGTCTCAATTTAAGAGTGGATTGAAGTTTCAGGGTTTGATGACAGTCAGTATTTTTTGCCTTGCTTTAATTTACATTTTTCAGAAGTGAATGAGATGAAGCAATTTTCTAACATATTGAATATATGATAGATTTTAAATGGCCACACAATCTTTACTACTATTCCTATTTAGAGCTTTTCCTCCCTTTTAGTGACTTATCTGACATATAGAATTTGGCTGACTTTGGAAGACAGATTATAAGAAAAAAAGCCTTCTAGCTTCTGCTTTTGACCTGTTAAAACAGTTGGAGCTCTGGATTGCTGAGCTGTCATGTAAGAAGGTTGACTTCCCTGGGGTTGCCATGCTTTGATAAACCTAAAACACAGGGATAGGGCTTGGAGGATGAGTTAGAATGTGGAGAGAGAAATAAAGAGAGAGTGATATGGAGTCTAAAAGTTCCAGACATGTGAGTGAGGATGCCACCTTGGAGGTAGACCTTCCATCAGTCATATCAGGTAGATCAACTGAGTCCTTCTCTTAACACATAATCCACTGCCATCAAGTTGATTACAACTTATAGTGAACCTGTAGGACACAGTGAATTCCTGGTGTGGTGCTGTAGGATCAGCACTAGATTTCAAACCGCAAGGTCGGTGGTTCAAACACATCAGCTACTCCTTGGAAACCCTATACAGGGGCCCTATGAGTTGCAACTGATTCACAGCACTTAATGATAGCAACAATAAGATAGGACAGAGTAGAACTGTCCCATGGGGTTTCCAAGGCTCTGAATCTTTATGGAAGCACACTGCTTCATCTTTCCCCTGCAGAGTGGCTGATGGATTTAGCCTTCCAACCATGCAAGTGGAAGTCCAATGAGTCCTTCCCTAGTCCCACAAAATCATGAACAATAGAAAATGCTTGTTTCAAGTCATTAAATTTGGGGGGCAAGGGACAGTTGTTACATAAAATTGTTAACAGAACAAATAGGATTCTAGTACAAACTTCTTGAGATATATATGATATATCAGTCTTGTTTTCTACTTCACCATTTTTATCAGGGAAATGGTTCAATATAAAATTTGGATAATAATACAATGATTTTTAAATGAAAAAATACAGGAGACATTATTCTATTTGCATGTAATAAAATAATTTAGAGAGTGCTTAAATAAAACAGTAGTCTCAATTATGGAAATATAAACAATAATAAAAAATTGATATTCCTTTTACTCATACATAATTTTCCTTTGAGCAATGATAAGGTGTCAGCATTTTCAACTACCTAAAATTTTCTGTAGTAAAGTCTGTGCATTTTTTGAGCAGGTTGAGAATTGGCAAAAGAAGAGTACATCAAATTTATAGAAATGACAAATGCTTCTGTTATCAAGGGATGCATTAATCTGTCAAGAAGTATGGTTTTATTTGAGAGATACACCGAATAAAACCCTGAAGTTAGAATTTGATTACAATTGAAAGCAGTGTTTAATAACTAAACTTTCACTTGGGATGAAGCAGATTGTCTTAACTTTGTATAAGTATGGTTTCTGCTTAAACAGTGGATGGTGATGAATTGCAAAGTCTAACATTAGGAAAGAAATAACATATACAACTGGCATTACTTGTTCAGGATATCGTTTTCTAGACAAAACTTTGAATAGGACTTGACTTTTGTACTCCCCTTTTTTATTATTACATTGCTTCTTTTCATTTTCTGAATCAATATAAAAGTGGACACTTCAAAACTTAATTTCATGAGTTATTGACAAGAAAAATGTGAGAATGGGAGAAGCACACTCACCCTAAGGATTGATAAGAGACAAAACATTTTGAAACAAGGATTACAAGAAAGTATGGTTCAGCCCAGGAGTCCTGGTGTGGCGCTGTGGGTTAACGCGCCAAGACTGTAAAGCCATTTGGACTGCAAGGTTGGCGGTTCAAGCTCACCAGCCACTTCTCGGAAACCCTATCCAGGTTCTCTATGGGTCGGAACCTACTCGATGGCACTTAACAACAATAACAAATAGTTCAGCCCTAACTGAATAGTCATCTGACATCTTTGAACACTGCCATACCATGTCACATACTGTTTATTATGGATTGAATTTTGAACACCCAAAATGTGTGCTGTAAATCCTAACTCTTATATGTGTGGTTATAATCCCGTCTGGAAATGGGTTGTCTTTGTTATATTATTGAGACATGATTAATCTAGGGTGTGTTTTAAGTCAATCTCTTTTAAGATATTAGAAGATTAAATAAGCAAGAGAAGAAAATAGAAGCAGAGATGGGGGAAGAGAAATGCCTCCTTCTGGTTCCTATTTGTGCTCCACTCAGCTTCCTATCGCTTCTCAACTTTGTTGTTAGGAAAATGTTACCCTTTGGATTTTGAATGATTGAACATTCTATGGTGAGAATACCTTGCTAGTATTGTTGTCCTGCCCTATAAACCTACCTAACTGCTTGGCTAAAAATTGGATCATGAAGGTGAGTTTCTTTCCAGACATGAAGACTGCTCTAGAGCCATAGTTTCAGGTTTCTTCAGTCTCTTTCCAACCAGTAAGCCATTTGTTGTGTTTTAAAAATTATTATTAATTATAATTTTGAATTGTGTTCCACATTTTCACCCACTCTACCCAGGATCCTCTAATGTGACCCCTTTAATGGCAGTTAGTAGTAGTAGCCGGGCAGAGTCTAGCTCATGAATATTTTTATATATTTTCTTGATGAGAGCTTTATGAGTAGTGAATGCTAGCAACTTGGTTTACAAGATGAATGAATGGGAACCACACCTGGGAAGTTAAATTTAGATACCTCAAGAAGGATACAGGTTTTTCTCCCGTGGAGCCATGTGTTTACATTGATTGTGTGGAGAAATTGTCCTAGAAAATGTTCTTTCCTCTTACCAAGCATAAATGGTCTATATTAGAAAGATAGAGAGATAGATGTCTCCTGAGAGGAGATGTGTAACTGTATCAGGCTTCCTATAAAAGCTCTGATATTCATAATTTGGGGGTTCTTCTTTGGTACAGATCCTTCAACAGGATACCTATAGTTACCATTGTGCTGCATTTTAGGAATTGAGGCATGGGGACCTAATACAAGATTTCCTCCAAATAAACACAATAATCTATTCTCTAAATCAGAAATGTCATGTATTCTGATAAGGCAAAATAAGCATATTTATAAAAATTTAACAGGAGTGTGGCTGTTGTTTTTTGTTGCGGTGGTGGCAGGGAGTAGGTTCTGACATAGTGACCCTGTATAGGATTTTTGAGAAAAGCTGGGGTTTGAACTTGTCCTATAAGGCCTCATCAGGACTCCAAATATGGTATGTATATATGGTAAAATAAAAATTCTTGTGATGAGTGATATGTTGTTTGGTATACATTTTATGTTGTTGTTGTTGTTGTGTTTGGTTTATTTTAGTGTGCTGAATTATGGGTTTTTTCTTCATTATTTCATAATCTCATACTATATAGAAAAAGCAAAAATATTACTAGTAATAGTGCTATTTTGCTGGGAAATTTCTTTCATGATTAAAATTAAACTTTTATTTTTTTAATAACACTGCATACAAATTTTAGTCACACCCCAACTCTGTGCATCATCATAATTTGAAAGCAAGGACAGAAATTATCATTCAAAAAGTAGAAAATATTTTTTCTCACTTAATGTGAATTGGATTAAATCATTGTATATTTCTTGCTTCTTTACATTCCAACCCTGACATGGTGCCTAGTAATAACTGTTGTTGCTGTTAAGTGCTTTTGAATCAGTTCTGACTCGTAGTGACCCTGTGTCGGGTTTTCAAGGAGTAACTGATGGGTTTGAACTGGCAACCATATGGTTCACAGTCTAGTGATGATCCTAAGTGCCAATCTTAATGAAGATGAATCATAGTAGTAGATTTTCCAAAAACATTGTATGTGTGTGGCTTATGAGACAAGAGACCTATCTACAAATTTCATGAGAAATTCAATGCAAAGATGAAACTAATATAAAATAGAGGCAATCTAACCATATTCAATATGTACATCATGAACACATGTTGTCATAATAGATAATAATAGTGTGCATGAAGGTTAAAAACAGGAACAATGATAGGCATCTCCTAGAATGCTCTCATCAACCTTTGGGAATCTGGAGGATTCTGAGCTGTTTAATACCTACACATTTATAGTGAAGTATCAAGAAATAGTTTTTGTTGGTGGTGGTGGTAAGTGCTGTCAAGTCATCTGTGATCCATAATGATCCTGTATGCAGTTCCCAAAGAGTGGCTGGTGAACTTGAACCACTGACCTTGCAGTTTAAGCTGACTTTGCAGTCTAGCACATTAACCCACAGTGCCACTCCAGGTTTGGGTACTAGCAAAGGTATGTAAAAGTTATACATGAAACAATTTGCTTTTTGTATAACTCAATTTTATTAATTCAGTTATACATTTGTGAAGGATTTGTTGTTCTTGTGAAGTGCCATGGAGTTAGTTCCAACTCAAAGCGATTCTGTACAGGTTTCCAAGGAGTGGGTTTGAATCACCATCTTGAGGTTGAAACCAAGCTTGTGGTCCAGTGCTTTATCCTACAGGACCACACCAGGACTCCATTTATGAAGGACAGACTATATCAGCAAACTATTAATCATTAACTGTGACTTTTTTTTTACTATTCATCTGTAATTTTGTCATACTGAAGTGGCTTACATATTGCAATGGTGATAGAAGCTATGCCAAAAGTATTTCAAATACCAATAGGACATCTGTGGTGACAAGCTTTTGTGGAGCTTCCAAATTAAGACAAAGAAGAACTGCTTCTGAAAAACTGGCCAGTGAAAATCTTATGAATCAGAGCCAATCAATGTCTGCTGTAGTGTTAGAAGGTGAGCCTGTCAGGTGGGAAAGGCATGAAAGTGGAGAAAAGCTACCTCCTTAGAGAACAGTCACTATGAGATGGATTGGCACAGTGGCAGCTGCAATGGGTTTAAGCACAGCAATAATTGACAGGTTGGCATAGGACCAAGCAGTGTTTCATTCTGTTGTGCATAGGGTTGCTATAAGTCAGTATTGATTTGATGGTACCCAACAACAACAACAACAGCATGGCTTACTATGCTTGGAATTACTGATTTAAAAGAAATGGTAGATTCATCATCAAAAAGAACATCTAAGATATGTCTTTGAGTCAAATTGTTGACTGAGATAAAGTAATATCAATATGCCTATAAGGAAAACAATTTAATACAATTATTATTTAAATTTATGCCCCAATCACTAAAGCCAATGAGAATAAATTGAAGAATTCTCCCAAACTCTTTAGTTTAAAATAGATGTAACATGCTATCAGGATGCATTGAAAATCACTGGTAATTGCAATGGGGAAGCTGGAAATAAACATGAAGGTTTGGTAGTTGAAAAATATGGTCTTGGTGATACAAATGATACTGGAGATTGAATGGAAGAATTTTGTAAGACTAATGCATTGCAAATACTTTTTAACTGCAAAATAAATGGCAACTGCATATATGAAATACATCACCATGTGAAATACACACATATCAAGTAGACTACATCTGTGTAAATATATGGTGGAGAAGCTCAATATCATCAGCCAATACAAGGCCAGGAGCTAACTCTGAAACAGACATCAATTGCTCATATACAAGTTCAAGTTGAATCTGAAGAAACTTTTTTAAAAAGTCTGTGAGAGCCAAAATATGACCTTAAACATATCCCATCTGCATTTAGAGATCATCTCAAGAATAGTTTTTTTCCAAAACCCAAAGGAGTTGTGGAATGACATCAAGAACATCATACATGCAGAAAGCATCATATTATCTTTTTGTTGTTGTTATGTGTCATCGAGTCAGTTCCAACTCAAAATGACCCTATATAGGGTTTCCGAGGAGCGGCTAATGAGCTTGAACCACAAACCTTGTGGTTCAAACCGACTATGCAGTCCAGCACATTAAACAAAGAAAAATCCAAAATGGATGTCAAAGAGACTCTGAAATGTACTCTTGAATATAGAGAAACTAAAGTGAATAGAGGGAAGTGGAGGCAGTGACCCAGCACTAGAAGCCAAGGAGCTGTGCATCTGGAGGGAGAGGTGTGACCAATTTTTCATCTTTTGCTTTTCATTTTTCATGTAACTTTCCTCTTCACTCTGATCGTGCCCTCATTGCCCAGCCCAGACACCTTCAGATGGGTGAAGCACACCCCCAAAAGGGTCCAACGTTGTACCTACAGTTTTCCAATGGCACAGATAGGAAACCCACAGGCTGTTTCTTATGATGTCTGACTCTAAGACCCAGCCCCAAAGTTGACCTGGGTGGGACCCTTTATCCCAGCCTGCACAGCAAAGGTCATTGGACAGTCAATCACAATTTTATTTTTGTTTTTGATTGGTGGTTTCTGTCTCTGCATTTATATTGTTTTTGTCTTTGGTCCTTTTGGCCTCACTCTTTTCCCAGGGGTTGGAGCTTTCTCCCCCTACCTTACCCTAGAAGAGATAGCAACTGTGCTCATATAGCCAAGCTACAAGCATACCCTGTAATACCCCACCATCTGGACAAGAACCAACACCAGCTGCTAGGCATTTCACATGAAAAGGGAAGCCTATCTCCAGATCATATCCACCAGGGGATGCTCAACAAGCTTAACAACAAAGCAACATACATCAATTTAAGCATTAAAAACCCACATAACTGCTGAAAATGTCCAAGAAAACACAATTAAAGATCTCAACACATGTCCAAAAACAGAGAAAAGTAACTGAGACAAATGAACTGGAATCAGACACAGACTTTCCAGTAGAAAGCAGGCTCTAGGTCTGACTGAGAAGGAATTCAGAAGAATGATATGGAGACAAATTCAAATGCTCTGAAAAGGACTGGAGGAAAATAAGGAAGAAGTCAGGAAAGTGTTACAGGAGCAACCAAACAAGATAGATACGGCATTGTAAGCAATCCAAAACCTGCATAAAGATGTCTAGATGATTAATAATAAAATATCAGAAATGGACAATACATCGAAAGGGCAAAAGAGTAGAATGGAAGAGATGGAAGCTAGAACCAGTGAGCTGGAAGACAAACTTCTCAATACAGCTAAGATAGAAGAGCAAGCCGAAAAAGGATTAAAAATCTGAAGAGAGTCTAAGATTCATGCTGGATAACATGAAGAGGAACAACTTAAGAATTATTGGCATTTTCGAACAGGAAGACTTACAGAAGTCCACAGAAGAGATAATTGAAGAGCTTCTGGAAGAAAATTTTACTAACATCTTGAAGGACGAGAAGATAAACATTCAAGAAGCCATACATAACCCAGGAAGGATAGACCCCAAAAGAAAATCACCGAGACATATCATAATCAAGCTCTCCAAAATCAAAGACAAGGAGAGAATCCTAAAAGCAGCCAGGGAAAAGAGAAGTGTTACCTACAAAGGCAAGCAAATTAGATGAAGCTCTGACTTCTCAGCAGAAACTATACAGGCAAGAAGGCAATGGGGAGACATATATAAAACCCTAAAAGAAAAAACAAAACAAAACTGCCAACCAAGAATCGTCTATCCAGCAAAACTGTCAATCAAATATGATGGTGCAATCAAAACATTCCAGGATAAACAGAAGCTAAGAGAACTTGTCAAAGCCAATCCAGTGCTTCCAAACATCCTAAAGGGAGTTCTTTGGAATGAAATCCAGCAAGAACAGACAACAACCAGAGATTGACAGATGTCACAACACCACCTGGAACTCAGTCAACAGATAGCAGAGTTCAGAACAGAACAAAATTATGCAATGAATTGAGAGGACCTGTGAGGCCAATCAAAATATTTGTTGGCCTCATAGTTCCTATGAATTCAAAATATTAACAATGTCAAAGAAGGGGAAAATATAGGAACGAGATACAGGTGGTGAGGAGGTCGAGTAGATTTCAGGATACAATAGACTGCCTTAAATGCAGGAAAAACTTAACAGACTATAGGGTAACCCCAAAGAAAATTAATGCTTCAAAACTTACCATGAAAATGAAGATCCAAACAGAACAAGGAAACATTAAAACTAAGAAGAAACCGACAAGAAATTGCACAAAAACAAGAAGGCATGCAGAACAAATGAACAAATAACACCACAAATATTAACATAATGACAGCAGTTAATCCATACCTATCAATAATTACACTGAACATCAATGGATTAAATGCACCAATGAAGAGACAGAGAGGGGCAGAATGGATAAGAAAACAAGACCCTTCAATATACTGCCTGCAAGAGACACACCTTACACACAAAGACAAAAACAGACAAAAAGTTAAAGGATGGAATAAAAAATATACCAAGGTAGCTGCAATTAAAAAAAACAAGCAGGAGTGGCAATACTAATCTCTGATAAAATAAACTTTAAGGCAAAAACCAGCATAGGAGATAAAGAAGGACACTATCTCATGATTAAAGGTTTAACTGAGCAATATGACATAACCATAGTTAACATCCATGCTCCAAATGAAAGAGCACCAAGATAGATAAAGCAAACCCTACCAGAATTGAAGAAAGAAATAGATAAACCTACAATTATAGTGGGAGATTTCAATACGCCACTTTTGAAAAGGGATAGAACAACCAGAAAGAAACTCAACAAAGCTACAGAGAAACTAACAGCACAATCAACCAACTTGACCTCATAGATGTGTACAGAGCATTCAACCCAACAACAGCATAATACACGTTCTTTTCCAGTGTACATGGAACATTCTCCAGAATTGGCCATGTGTTAGGTCACAAAGCAAGCCTCTATAAATTTACAAATACCAAAATACTACAAAGCATCTTTTCAGACCCCAATGCCATAAAATTTAGAAATCAACAATAAGAAGACCAAGGAAATAAAGTTTAATACATGGAAACTGAATAACACCCTGTTGAAGAGTGACTGGATAACAGAAGAAATAAAATATGAATTCAGAATGTTCCTAGAAACAAACGAGAACGAAAATACAACATACCAAAATCTTTGGGACATGGTGAAAGTGGTGTTGAGAGGACAATTTATTGCAATAAATGCACACATCCAAAAAGAAGAAAGAATCAAAATTAACACATTAACACAGCATCTCCAGCAACTAGAAAGAGACCAATAGAGGGAACCTACAGTCACCAAAAGAAAAGAAATAAAGTGAATGGAGGAAATGATGTATTAAAAGAGATGAACAGAAAATTTCAAAGGGCAGCTCAAGAAAACAAAGTCAAGTATTACAAAGGCATGTGCAAAAGATCTGGAGTTAGAAAACCAAAATGGAAGAACGTATTCAACATTTCTCAAGCTGAAATAAGTGAAGAAAAAGTTCAAGACTTGATGTACAATATTGAAGGATTTTATGAGCAAAATTTTGAATAAAGCAGGAAGTAGTTAAAGAAGATGGAAGGAAAACAGAATCACTCTACCAAGAAGAATATCTTAATACTCAACTATTTCAAGAGACAACATATGATCAAGAATCAATAATATTGAAGGAAGAACTCCAAGCTGCACTGAAGGCATTGGTGAAAAACAAGGCTCCAGGAATTGATGAAATACAAATAGAAATATTTCAACAAATTGATTCTATGCTGCAAGCCCTCACTCATTTATGCAAAGAAATCAGGCCAACTGATTGGGAGAAATCCATATTTGTGTCAATTCAAAAAAAGGTGGTCATATAGAATGCAGAAACTATTAAACAATATCATTAATAGTACATAAAAGTAAATTTTGCTGAATATAATTCAAAAATGATCACAGCATTATATCAACAGGGAGCTGTCAGAAATTCAAGTTGGATTCAGAGGAGGATGTGGAATGAGGTATATTATTGCTGACTTCAGATGGATCATGGCTGAAAGCAAAGAATAACAGAAAGATGTTTGCTTGTCCTTTACTCACTATGCAAAGGCATTCAACTGTGTGGATCATAACAAACTATCAATAATGTTGTGAAGAATGCGAATTCCAAAACACATAATTGTGTGGAACCTGAATATAGACCAAGAGGAAATCATTTGAAATTAACAAGGAGATTCTGAGTGATTTAAAATAAGGAAAGGTGTGCAGCCTTTCACCATACTTATTCAGTCTGTATACTCAACAAATAATATGAGAAGCTAGACTATGAAGTAGAACATGGCATCAAGATTAGAAGAAGGCTCATTAAAAACCTATGATATGCAGATGACAGAAACTGACTTGCTGGAAGTGAAGAGGATTTGAAGTATTTACTGAGGAATATCAGGCTATGAAGTCCTGATGTGGTGCTACAAAATAATGCACTAGCCCTCAAGGTCAGGTTGAGTCACAGGTTAGTGGTTCAAATCCACCAGCTGCTTCTTGGAAACCCTATATGGGTTGTTATGTGTTGGAACTGACTCAGTGGCACTTAACAACAACAATCAAAGATTTCTGTATAGATTACATCTCAATGTAAAGAAAACAAAAATTCTCATATGGGACAAATAAATGACATTATGATAAATGTAGAAAGATCGAAGTTTTCAAAGATCTACAATCAAAACATATGGAAGCAGCAATCAGTAAACCAAGTGATGTATTGCATTAGGCAAATCTGCTGCACAAGACCTCTTTAAAGTGTTAAAAAGCAAAGATGCCTCTTTTCAGACAAACGTTCATCTGATCCACACCATGCTATTTTTCAGTAGTCTTATATGCCTGTGAAAGCTGGACAATGAATAAGGAAGCTTGGAGAAAAAATGATGTATTTGAATTATGGTGTTGGCAAAGAATATTGAATGAACTGCCAGAAGAACAAAAGAAATATGTCCCAGAAGAAGTGCAGCTGGAATATTCTTTGGAAGCAAGGATGGTAAGACTGTGTATCTTACCATCTTATCATACACTTTGAACTTGTTATCAGGAGGGATCAACCCCTTTAAAAGAATATCATGTTTGGTAAATAGAGAGTGAACAAAAAAGAGGAAGATGCTAATGCAATGGAACAACACAGAGTTTACAACAATGGGCTCAAATAAAATAGTAACTGAGAATGGTGGAGGACCAGGTTTGTTGTTGTTGTTGTGATATGCCGGAGTTGGTTCTGACTCATAGTGACCCTGTATAGGGTTTCCAAGTCTGTAAATCTTTACAGAAGCAGAAAGCCTTATCCTTCTCCCACGGAACAGCTGGTAGTTTCGAACTGCTGACCATGAGGTTCGCAACCCAATTCCTAACCACTACTCTACCAGAGCTCCTTGTTGTTGTTAGGTGCCATCAAGTCAGTACCAACTCATAGCAACCCTATGTACAACAGAACGAAACACTGCCTGGTCCCAGGCCAACCTTATGTTGTGTTTAGGGTTACTATGAGTCAGAATTGACTCAAGGACACCTACCAACCAAAAAACTTGTATCACATTGGGTCACTGTAAGTCAAATATTGGCTAGGCAGCACCTAATACCAACAACAACAAACCTGTGCTTACCGGAAAACCTGCTTTTCCAATTTTATTTTCTAAGAAGCCTTTGAATACTGGAAAGAAAATTGTCTAGAAAAGCTAATATAACCATGTAAATTAATCATCTTTGCAATACAGAGCAATTAGAATTGGTTAATGTAGATCAGTCAACCTCAAAATCTGTTTCTAAATCCTTGATATGATGAAGTCATAAGCTCACAAAAGTCATCAGTAGACCCTAGAGCTGTTCAAATTTCACAAAAGTGCAAACTCTCTTAAGTTATATACATTATTTTAGTTTCTAGCTACATAGAGGGTTTGGATAGCAAAAATAAACCATAATGTTGCAATGGTTAATCATTTGGTTTCTTATCAAAACGTAGGCTGTTTGAGCTGATTGAGAGGTATCCTTGAAAAAAGACGTAGTGATATATCTGTTCCCATAAAGACCACAGCCTAGAAAACCCTATGAGGCAATTCTACTCTGTTACACAGAGTTACTGTAAGTAAAAAATGTACTTAACAAAAGAAGAGGAAAAAAAGAGTAATCTGATACAATTTGATGAATTTGTCCTACACCTATGGATGCAGTAGCTCAAGAGAGGGAATAAATCTTTTCAGCAAGAATCATTCCCACCCCCTCCATACACAGAGTAGGCAGGGATGGGCAACTTGGACATTGGCTACCCAAAATGGGGGGCAGGGGGCTACAAAGGCAAGAAGTGACTGGCTTACAAGCTTTCAAGAGGGAATTTAGATCCAGAGGGCGTGGAGGAAGGTAGAATCTCCACTGAGTAGTATCCAATCTGTCTAGGCGGGGCTGATGAAATGAAATCTGGATAAGTCTCTTGTGATACAATAGTGAATAATTGTTATCAGGACTGATTGTGAGGGTTGGAAATGTAAAGGTAGATGCTTTGTAGTAAGGAGGGGAGTGATTCACTTTTCAGTCTAGAAGCAGAGGTCCCTGGGACACATCAAGGGAGAAGAGCAGAGAGCGGGACCCTACTCAGAGAAGCAGTGATGCCTGATATGGAGGCAGAGACAATGACGTGGAGAGATGAAGCAGTTGGAGACTTTAGACACAGAGAGGGAGCAGGCTGTGTACTGAGGACCAGGGGGAGACTTGTAGTGTAGTGTATACCCTTTGGTTGGTTGATGATGCATGGAGGGGATTGTAACCATAGCAATGAAATGTTATACGATAGGATGAATGTAAAACTAATGTTCTCCCATGTAAACTATCACATAATTCACAATAAAACATTAAAAAAAAAAAAAAAAGAATGTACTTAACAGGCACCTTAACAACACAGCAAAACAACATCCCCAAACACTCTTAACTTTCACATTCTGAAGGAAAAAATAAAAGCTTTGAAAAGAAACTCTGCCATGATCACACAGAGTAGAGTGAAGAAAGAATTAAGCCACAGTATTCTTGCTAGCGTTCATGAGTTGTGCAAATAATTAATGAGCTTATTTGTAAACCAAATAGTTGGAGATTTGAGTCCACCAACAGGTATCTCAGGAGAAAGATTTGGCAGTCTACTTTAAAAATTTAAATCAGCCATTGACAGCCATATGGACCACAGTTCTATTCTGAGACACATGAAAATAGAATGAGATCTTTTTTTATTTAATTACCTTTGAAGATACCCTAAAAGACACTTTAATTTGGGAGTTAGTTCTTTTTAGGCTTCATTATGATGATATTGTTATTAACTATTGCCGAATTGGTTCTGATCCATGACTACCCTGTATAGTGTTACCGAGGAGTAGCTGGTGGGTTTAAACCACTTACGTTGCAGTTAGTAATCCTGGCTTTATCTTACATTTCCACACCTGGCTATTATGATGTTGTTGTTAAGTGTTGTTATGTTGGTTCTGACTCATAGAAACCCTTTGTAGGGTTTCTTACAAGTGTCTGGTGGGTTTGAACTGCCAACCTTGAGGTTAGCAGTACAGTGCTTATCCTATAGTGCCACACCAGGACTTGATAGAGGCATTTTTCCCCCACTGTTGCTTAGCACTTAGCATATATTCAGCTTGCATAACTTGCTGATAGTTGGTGGAGGAAGAAGAGAACACTAACTTGTAAAGTGGTGCATGAAAGTGAATACCATGAAGCTAGAAATCCAAGAGATCAAAATCAATGAAATATGTGAATCAAGAGAGAAGAGAGATTAAAGTGGGCATAGGGACAAGAGGAAAAAATGGAAAACAATCTAACCCTGAAAAGTCAATATAAGTGTTGCTTTCTTTAAGTCAGTTTTATCCTCCTGACATTTTAGACATTCAGTCAGGGGTTCTTTTAGTGCTTGATAGCACGGAACTGAGACAGTTAGTTTCTTCTTCTTAGACATATGCTATTTTTTAGGGGATAGAGACAAGGAGATAGATACCCACGCACAAAAGTAAATAATAAATAATATGCCTACTAGATGTATATGAGGTATAAGATTGGTTATGATGATGTGATGGTGATGAACAGGGGGTAGATGAAAGTAGTTTGGAGAAAAGAGGAAGAGGAAGCTACGTAAGACTGAATGGTGGTTACATTTGTGTTAAAATGTGACTTACAAAAAAGAGCCAATTATGAGAAGCTCTTGGACAAATTTTCCATGCTCAGTGAGCAACTAGAGCAAAAGCCCTAAGGTTAGAATGAGTTTGGCATGCTTAAAAGTGCAAGATGAGATCAATGAGATGAGAGCAAAATGGACAAGGGTATGTGTGAGGTTGTTGTTGTTGTTATGTGCCGTGGAGTTGGTTCCGACTCATAGTGACCCTGTACAGGGTTTCCGAGGCTGTAAATCTTTTTCTTTCTTTCTTTCTTTTTTTTTAAGTTTTATTGTAAATTATGTGACAGTTTACATGGGAGAACATTAGTTTTACACTCATCATATATTGTTTCATTGCCATGTTTACAATCCCCTCCACGCATCACCAATCAATGAAAGGGTGCATCCTATAAGCCTGCTTCCCACCCCACACCCACTCCCCAGTCATCAGCACACAGCCCCTCTTCCTCCCTGGGTCCTGAGTCCTCTGCCTCCATCTCGGTGATCGCTGCCTCTCTGGATTGGGTTCCGCTCTCCGTTCTTCTCCCTTCATGGTTCCAGGGACCTCCATTCCCACCGAGGCTGTAAATCCTTACGGGAACAGAAAGCCTCCTCATCTCTCTCCCACAGAACAACTGGTAGTTTCGAACTGCTGACCCTGAGGTTCGCAGCCCATTTCTTAACCACTACGTGTGAGGAGAGAAGAGGAAACAGAGGAAGCATGGGCAGATCATGCAGGGCAAGGTCTACACTGAGTAAGAAATAAAGGTTAATTTTAAGTAATTTCAACCACTCGTCTGCCAGTTTGTCATTGTGGTGGCTTTTGTGTTGCTTGGATGCTGAAAGCTGTGACACCAGTGTTTTCAATACCAACAGGGTCACATGTGATGGACAGATTTCAGCTGAGCTTCCAAACTAAGCCAGACAGGGATGAAGGAGAGGCAGACATCTTATGAATGTTTAGCCACTGAAAACCCTATAACTGTCAGCAGGACATTGCTTATGAATAGCAGAAGAGTATTGTCAGATGGACTCCTGCTGTGACACTGTAGGATCAGCACTGGACTGTGAACCATGTGGTCGCAGTCCAAACCAACTTCAGAAATACTATATGGGGACACTATGAGTCATACCAACTCAATGGCACTTAACAACAATACTAACATTATCAGATAAAGTGTTGAAGTATGAACTAGGAAAATTAGTAGTTCTAGAAAACAAAATGGAAGGTATAAAGATTGATATCCCAGGCATTATTGAACTGAAATGGACTGGTATTGGCCATTTTAAATCTGAAAGTCATACAGTTTACTATACCAGGAACATGAAATTCAGGAGAAATTGTGTCACATTCATCATCAAAAAGAACATTTGAAGATGTATCTTGAACTAGAACACAGTCTGTGACAGGATAATATCCATACATCTACAAGGATGACTAAAGAGTCCTGGTGAGACACTGTAGGATAAGCACTAGAACACAAGGCATTTGAACCCCAAGGTTGGCAGCTCAAATTTACCAGCTGCTCCTTGGAAATCCTAAACAAGGTGGCTATGAGTCAGAATTGACTTGACTGTGCTTAAAAACAAAAACAACAAGGAAATTTTGTTAATAACACTAATATTTTAATTTACCTACAAACCACTAAAGCCAGTGATAATTAAATTAAATAATTCTACCAGCTTCTTCGGAGTCCTGGTGTGGTGCTTAGGATAAACACTGGACTGCTAATGACACGGTTGGTGATTCAAACCCACCAGTCACTCATTGGAAACCCTATACAGGGTCACTGTAAATCAGAACCAACTGGCAACACTTGATAAAAATAACAATCAACATCTTCAGTCTGAAATTAATCAAGATGTATTGGTAATTACTGGTGATTAGAATGTGCAGGTTGGAAACCAAGAGGACAGATCAGTAGTTGGAAAAAATGGTCTGGGTAATAGAAATGGTACTGGATATCACGTGATAGACTTTCTTAATACTAGTGACTTATTAATTTCAAATACCTTTTTAAACAACATAAAAAGTGACCATACACGTGGACCTCACCAGATGGAATATGAAGGAATCAAATTGACTACATCTGTGGAAAGAGACTGTGGAAAAACTTAATATCTTCAGCCAAACCAAGGCTAGGAGCCAACTGTGGAACAGCCTACCAATTGATCATAAGCAAGTTCAGGCTGAAGCTGAAGAAAATTAAAACAAGTCCACAAAAGTCATAATATGACATTGAACATATCCTGCCTGAATATAGAGAGCATCTCAAGAACAGACTTGATGCGTTAAACACTAATGAGCAAAGACCAGAAGAGCTGTGGGATGCCATCAAAAACATCATACAAGAAAAAAGCAAAAGGTCATTAAAAAGACAGGAAAGAAATAGAAGACCAAAATGGATGTCAGAAGAGACTATGAAATTTGTTCTCCAGCATAGACATGCTAAAATGTGTGGAAACAATGAGCAAGTCAAAAAGCTGGACAGAAAATTACACACAACAGCTAGAGAAGACAAAGTCAAGTATCATGAAATGTGCAAAGACCTGGAATATGCAAAATGTGAAAAAACCAGAATGGAAGAGTACACTCAGCATTTTTCAAGCAGAAAGAACTGAAGTAAAAGTTCAAAACCCAACTTGAAATATTGAAGGATTCCATGGGCAAAACATTGAATGATAAAGAAAGCCTTCAAAAGAGAATGAAAGAAATAAGCAGTCACTGTGCCAAAAATAAAGGATCAATGTTCAACCATTTCAGGAGGTAGGCACTGATGGCACTGAAGGAAGAAGTTCAAGGTATTGACGAAAAATGAGGCTCCAGTAATTGACAGATAGAAATGGACAACTAGAAATCTTTCAACAAGCTGATTAAATACTGGAAGCACTCATTCATCAACATCAAGAGATTTTGAAAATATCAACCTGGCCAACTTACTGGAAGATCTATATCTGTGGTCATTCCAAAGAGAGGTGACCCAACAGAATGTGGAAATCTTCTGACAATATCCTTAACATCACAAGCAAATAAAATTTTTCTGAAGAGAATTTTAAAAATGGCTACAACAGTCCATTGATAGGGAACTCCTAGAAACTCATACCAGATTCATAATGGGACGTGTAACTAGGGATAATGTTGCTGATGTCAGATGGATCTTGGCTGAAAGCAGAGAATACCAGAAAGGTGTTTGTTTGTGCTTTATTGACTATGTAAAGACTTTTGGCTCTGTGGATAATGACAAGTTATGGATAATGTAAAGAATGGGTGTTCCAGAATACTTCCTTGTGCTCATGAAGAACCTGTATATAAACTAAGAGAGAGTCATTTGAATGATAAAAGGGTATATTGAATGTTTAAAATTCAGTAAAGGTGAGAGCCAAGTCTTTCACCATATTTATTTAATCTGTAAGCTAAGCACAGAGTCCTTGTTGGCACTTCAAGATAATGCACTGGATTGAAAGGTCTGTTTGAACCAAAAAGTTAGTTTGAGCTGAAAGGCCAGTTGTTCAAGCCCACCAGCTGCTCCTTGGAAATTCTATATAGGCCAATATGTGTTGGGATCGACTCAATAGCACACAATGTATTCTGTGCAAATGATTCAATAAATTGGATTTTTAAAAGAAGAGCATAGCATCAAGAATTGGAGCTCTGGTAGTGTAGTGGTTACAAATCAGGCTGCAAACTGCAAGGTCAGCAGTTTGAAACTACCAGCTGTTCTGCGGGAAAAGACGAGATGTTCTGCTCCTGTAAAGATTTATAGCTTCAGAAACCCTGTACAGGGAGACTATGAGTCAGAACTGATTCCATGGCACATAACAACAATGCCAATAGCATCTAGATTGGAGGAAGGCTCATTAATAACCTGCAATATGCAGATAATACAACCTTGCCTGATGAAAGCAAAGATGATTTAAAATACTTACTGATGAGGATCAAAGTCTTTTTTATGGATTGCACTTCAATACAAAGAAAATAAAAGTCTTCACAACTGGATTACTAAATAATGTCAGGATAAATGGAGAAAAGATTGAAGTTGTCAAAGACTTCATTTTGTTGGATCCAAAATCAACACTCATGGAAGCAGCAGTCAAGAAATCAAATGATATATTGCATTAGTCAAATCTGCTGCACAAGACCTCTTTAAAGTATTCAAGAGCAAAGATGTCGGTTTGAGGACTAAGGTATTCCTGACCCAAGCCATGGTATTTTCAATAGCCTCAAATGCATGTGAAAATTGGACAGTGAATAAGGAAGACTGTAGAAGAACTGATGCATTTGAGTTATGGTGTTAGTGAAGAATATTAAAGTACCATGGATTGCCAGAAGAACAAACAAATCTGTTTTGGAAAAAGTGCAACCAGAAAGTACGTTCTTTAGAAGCAAGGATAGTAACACTTTGTCGCTCAGACTTCAGACACATTATCAGGAGAGCCCAGTCCCTGGAGAAGAGCATTATGATTGGTAAAGTGGAGGG
This sequence comes from Chrysochloris asiatica, assembly GCF_000296735.1. Lineage (NCBI taxonomy): Eukaryota > Metazoa > Chordata > Mammalia > Afrosoricida > Chrysochloridae > Chrysochloris > Chrysochloris asiatica. The sequence goes on along the minus strand of NW_006408665.1, from coordinate 7,360,027 downwards.
TTAGTGAAGAACAGGAAGACCACCAAGGAAATGGATTAGCACAGTGGCCACAGCAATGGGTTAAAGCTTAACAATTGTAAGAATAATGCAGGATTAAGCAGTATTTCCTTCTGTTGTGCATGGTTGCTATGGGTCCTAACTGATTTGATAGCACTTGACAACAAATTGGAGAATTCTAGAAAATTTTGAGTAGTTACAATAAAACTACACATTATCAAAATCCAACTTATTTTTGGTGTTTTATGTTATGCTAATTCACACAATTTGAGTCTTCAGATTTAGTGTGGATTCTTATGAAAATGCAGAATAAATATCATTAGATATTATTTTAAAACAGAAATTTCCAGTTCTTCAAAAAACATTATTTTCTAAACTACATTTTGTTTCAGTGGAAGGCTAAAAGATGTTAGTAGTATGCATTTCTGAACTATATTCATCTGAAATATACTTTATTTACAAAAATAAAATCATGGATATTTAGAAAAACATTTTATTAAATATTCATGGAAAGAATTTTTAAAAACATAATAGCATTTCTGAAGAGCTTGCAGAAATAAATCTGAAGAATAAATAAATTCAGTTATCTTAGTCACATGGAGAGACTGACACCAAGAGCAAAACAATTAAAGAGTCTCTGGTTAGAATTTCTGGTTTAGAAACAAGTTCCTCACCTAAAGAGAAACCAGTATCCAAAAGGCCAATAAATAAAAAGACTACAAATAGTTGAATGATAAAGACAGAAGAAATGAAGAGACATGTATGTGTTTTTCTTATTAAATAACTTTCAATTTCCACATAGTTAACTTTTAGTGAAAGAATTTAAAACTCAGATTTCTTTTCTAAGTAGAGAATACCCAACTGAGTCTGCAACTGACTCACAACAGGATTATTATTATTTTTGTTTTGCTTTGTTTTTACCAGACATTATGAATTATGAATTCAACCTATCAGAATATTTGTTGTTTCAACAATAATTTTGACATTTCCCTATATATTCTATGAATTGGACTCCAAAGATTAATTATTATTTTAAGGATTATATTTTACTCTCATTACATTCCATCCCCATAAAAATTTAAAGTCAAATCATTTTTTGTGATTTGTTTCCCTTTCACATGTGGGAGAAAAATGAGGTTTTCAGGTCCCAAAGAGATTTATAGTCTCAAAAACCCTACATAGAATCACTATGAGTTGATAACACGTAACAAAAACAACTTGCATATATGTTATATGTAACAAAATAGCTGCTTGCCAGGGGCCTCAGTCACTAATTTTGCTAATTTTTTTTTTTTTTCATTTGAATTGTTTTCCTTTACATTTGCCTTAAATAATGTATATGATTCATTCAGAGGGAAAAGGGGTCAAAAAAGAAGAAATCATATTTAACTTTTTCCAAAAGGCATGAACACAACATAAAAATTAACTAAATCTAAGAATTCTGAATCTTATTGTACATAGAAAAGCTCAAAATGAAAATCTGACAGCCTCTTTATCATTTCATTAAATATTACCATTACTACTATTTACTAAGGCGCTCTGGTAGCGTAGTGGTTACGAATCAGACTGTGAACCGCAAGGTCAGCAGTTCGAAACTACCAGCTGTTCCGCGGGAGAAAGATGAGGCTTTCTGCTCCCGTAAAGATTTACAGCCTCGGAAACCCTGTACAGGGTCGCTATGAGTCGGAACCGACTCCATGGCACATAACAACAACAACAACAACTACTTACTACTAGTAATAACAGCAACAATAATAACAAGTGAAAAGAATTATCAGAGTAAAAATCTTGACTCATGCATCTTAGAAGCATATGCTAATGTATTTGTTAAATTAATTTATATTTAAGAAGTTTGATGAATTATTCATTTAAAATCTGCTTAAACATAAATTGTATCAAATACCACAAATATGCATTCTGTGGTGCTTTAAAATTTTTCTCTTAGAAATATGTTCCACTGTTTGAGAGTCATTTTCAAATAATGTACTAGTTCTCTTTTTAAAGATGTTTTGATGTGGCCAAACCATGATTTGTGGTATTATAGTGAATTCAGTCATTTGCTGTAGACTGATAGTCTTGAGGCACTGGTTTGAACAAAATGAAGTGTTATCCTAGTTTATTGTCTCACATAAGGCATTGCTGTGCTTTATTCAATAAAGAAAATAAGGAAGGAAGCATGTAGAAAGGATGGAGGGGGAAATGAGGGAGAAAGGAAGAGAGAGAGGAAGAAAACTTTTCTATTAGAAATATCCTGTCATTACCCAAATACTAGTATAAATGCATCTCAATCCTGCTCACGAATTGAGTTCTTTAAGGTAGGAAATGAGATGCTTTGGGAAAAGTGTATGTTCTAGAATCAGATGGCCCTGAATTTGGGACCTAGCTCAACCATGTCTCTTAAGGTGACTTTATGTCTGAAGTGAAGGATGGAAGAAGTGTTTTGAGACAAAACAAATCTCCCCTAAATTTACTGCATGCTGGCTAAGAGTCAAAGAATAAAATTAAAGATGAATAAGCAATATTGGTTCATTTTCCTTCTAAGACTTTTTATAGGATTCTGCTTGTCTTGTGTGGTATATAAAAATAGGATTGATATTAAGAAAATATAGTAGTAATTCTATTAAAGACATAATTATTATTTGATAATCTTAAACTCAAAGACGACAGCTTTTGGTATGGGTTGCACTTCAGTGTAAAGAAAACAAATATCCTCACTGCAGAACAAATAGATAACATTATGATAAATGGAGACAAGACTGAGGTTGTCAAGACTTCTTTTTGCTTGGATTCACCATTAACATTTGTGGAAGCAGTAGCCAAGAAATCAAATGATGCATACATTAGGCAGATCTGCTGCACAAAACCTCTTTAAAGTTTTCAAGAGCAAAGTTGTAAGTTTGAGGACTATGGTGGGCCTGACCTAAGCCATGATTTTTCCAATAGCTTCATATGCATGTGAAAGTTAGACAGTGAATAAAGAGAACTATAGAAGAATTGATGCATTTGAATTATGGTGTTGGATAAGAATATGAAAAGTTTCATGGACTACCAGAAGAGTAAACAAATCTGCTTTCGAGGAACTATAACCAGAATGCTCCTTAGAAACCAAGATGGCCAGACTTCATCTCTCATACTTTGGACATGTTATCAAGAGAGACTAGTCCCCTAGAAGTAAATTATGCTTGGAGGGTCAGTGCAGAAGCCACCACTCATTAGTTGTACTGTGGTGGCTTGCATATTGCTGTAATTCTGGATAATATGCCTTTGATATTTTAAATACAATCAGGGACACCCATGGTGGATAGGTTTCAGTTGAGCTTCCAGATAAAGAGAGAATAGGCAAAAAGAGAGATGGACTACTTCCTAACATTTACTAACTAAAAACATGAGTAGCAGTGGAATACTGTCAGCACAGAATATTGAAACATGATGAAGAGCACCAGAATGTTGTCAGATACAGTGCTCGAAGATGAGTCGTTTAGGTTGGAAGGTGATCAAAATATGACTGGAGGAGAATTGTCTCCTCAAACTACAATTGACTGTGATGATGTGAATGGAGTAAAGCCTTTGGAACCTACATTTGCTGATGGGGTACAACTCAAAACAAATAGAAACAGCTGTAAACATCCATCAATAATCAGAACATTGGAATGGACAAAGTATGTATCTAGGAAAATTGGAAATTATAAAAAAATGAAATGGAAAGCATAAACATTGATAATCCTAGGCATTAGTGAGCTAAAATGGAATGGTATCGGCCAGTTTGAATCTGACAACCACATGGTTTACTATGCCGGTGATGACCAATTGAAAAGGAATGGTATTGCATTCATCATTAAAAAGAACATACAATGTTATTTGTAACAGGATAATATCCATATGCTTACAATGAATACAAGTTAATACCACTATTACTCAAATTTATTGACCAACCACTAAAGCCAGTGATGATGACACTGAAGAATTCTACCAACTTCTTCAGTCTGAAATTGATCAAACATGCAATCAACATGTGTTGATAATTACTGGTGATTACATTGCAAATGTTGAAAACAAAGAGGAAAGATTAACAGTTGGAAAGGATGGCCTTGGTGATACAAATGATGCTAGAGATCTTATGATAAAATTTTGCAAGACCAATGATTTGTCCATAGCAAATACCTTTTTTTAAACAGCACAAAAGACTGCTATACACATGGACCAAAATGGATGAAATACACAGAAATAAAATTGACTGCATGTGGTGTGAAAAGATGGTGGAAAATCTCCATATCATCAGCCAAAACAAGTACAGGGGCAAACTGTGGAACCAACCATCAATTACTCATATGTAAGTTCAGGTTGAAGCTGAAGAAAATTAAAACAAACCCATGAGAGCCAAAATATGCCATCTGAATTTGAGATCATCTGAAGAACATACTTGATGCATTGGACACTGAATAACAAAGACCAGAAGAGTTGTGGGATGACATCAAGAACATCATACAGGAAGAAAATAAAAGGTAATTAAGAAGACAAGAAAGAAGGAAAAGACCAAAATGGATGTCAGAAAAGACTCTGAAACTTATTCTCCTGCATAGACATGCTAAAGCAAACGGAAGAAATGAGGAGGTATAAGAGCTGAACATAAAATTTCAAAGGTCAGCTAGAGAAGACAAAGTCACATTGTATTATGAAATGTGCAAAGACCTGGAGATAGAAAATCAAAAGGGAAGAACATGCTCAACATTTCTCAAGCTGAGGGAACTGAATAAAAAAGTTGAAGCTTCTACTCGAAATATTGATGGGTTCTGTGGGCAAATATTGAATGATGCAAAGAATCATCAAAAGAATATGGAAGAAATACACAAGAGTCACTGTACCAAAAAGAAATGGTCCATGTTCAATAATTTCAAGAGGTAACATATTAAGAGTCAATGATACTGAAGGAAGAAGTTCAAGGTGCAATGAAAGCATTGGCAAAGAACAAGTCACCAAGAATTGATGGAATACAAATTAAAACCTTTCGACAAACTAATAAGGTGCTGGAGGCACTCACTCAACTATCCCAAGACACTTGGAAGACAGCCACCTGGCCAACTGAATTGAAGAGATCCATATTTGTGCCCATTCCAAAGAGAAATGACACAACGGATTGTGGATATCATCGGACAACATCATTAATAATGCATACAAGTAAAATATTGCTAAAGATAACACAAAAATGGCTGCAATCATACATTGACAGAGAACTTTCAGAGGTTCAAGCTGGATTCAGAAGAGGATGTAGAACAAGAGATATCATTGCTGATAGATCTTGGCTGAAAGCAGAGAATACCAGAAAGATGTTAACCTAGGCTATATTGTCTATGAAAAGTTTCTTGGTTGTGTGGATCATGACAAGCTTTGGACAACATTGAGGAAAATGAGTATTCTGGAATACTTAATTGTGCTCCTGAGGAACCTGTATATAGACCAAGAGGCAGTTGTTCAAACAGAACAAGGGGACACTGAATGGATTAAAATCACAAAAGATAAGTGTCAGAGTTGTATTCTTTCAGCATACTTATACAATCTGAATGCTGATTAAGTAATCTAAGAAGCTGGATTATATGAAGAAAATAGCAGCATAAGGATAGGAGGAAGACTCATTTACAACCTGCTATATGCAGATGATACAACCTTGTTGTTGAAAGTGATGAACATCACTTAAAATACTTACTGGTGAAGATCAAACCTTCGGTATTGTTACATCTCAATGTAAAGAAAACAAAAATCCTCACCTGTAAACCAATAAACAACATACATATAAATGGAAAAAAAGCAGCACTCAAGAATTCAAACAATGTATAGGTAAACAAAAAATACTTTAAAGTGCTCAAGAGCAAAGATATCAGATTGAGGACTAAGGTTCACCTGATCCAAGTCATGGTATTTTCAATAACCTCATATGCATGTGAAAGCTGTACAGTGAATAAGGAAGACAGAAGAAGAATTGATGCATCTGAGTTACAGTGTTGGAGAAGAATATTAAAGGAGCCATGAACTGCCAAAAGAACAAATCAATCTGTGTTGGAAGAACTACATACAACCAGAACGTTCTTTGAAAGCCAGGATGGACAGACTTCATCTCCATACTTTGGACATTTTGTCAGGAAGGACAAGTCCCTGAAGAAGGACATCATGTTTCGTAAAGTGGCAGATCAGAGAAAAACAGGAAGGCTCCCATGGATTAGCACAGTGGCGGCAGCAATGAGCTCACGTTTAGCAACTACTGTGAGGTTGGCCAAAGACCAGGCAGTACTTCGTTCTGTTGTGCATAGGGTCACTATGATGAGACCTAACAACAACAGAGAATAAGAGGAAGAATACCAATGAGATGAATTGGCATAGTGGCAGCAACAATGGATTTCAGTATAACAAAGATTATGATATTGTTGCAGGACTGGGCAGTGTTTCATTCTGTTGTGCATAAGGTCACTGTGACTTTGAGTCATCTTGATGTCACCTAAATAACAACAAAAATCTTAAACATGATATTGTAATGGCTTCTAAGAAAAAATATTATAATATGTATACATATAGACAGCTATATTATAAATTATTTCTTTTGCATAAGTAAAATAGCTTCTAAAATACATAATAAGTAAAATAAATTCATGATGTCTATTTCTTTAAATGTTGCTTATTGGTCCAGTGGAGAGGATTTTTGTTTTCTTTGCATTGATATGCAATCCATACCAAAGGCTATGGTCTTTGATCTTCATGAGTAAGTATTTTAAGTCCTCTTCACTTTCATCAAGCAAGGTTGTATCATTGGCATATCGCAGGTTGTTAATGAGTCTTCCTCCAATCCTGATGCCACATTTTTCTTCATATAACCCAGCTTCTCGGATTATTGGCTCAGCATACAAGTTGAACGAGTATGGTGAAAGAATGCAACCCTGTTGCACACCTTTCTTAATTTTAAACCATTCAGTGTTCCCATGTTCTGTTTGAACAACTGCCTCTTGGTCCATGTACAGATTCCTCATGAGCACAATTAAGTGTTCAGGAATGCTGATACTTCACAATGTTGTCCATAGCTTGTCATTATCCATACAATTGAAAGCCTTTGCATAGTCAATAAAGCACAGGTAAACATCTTTCTGATATTCTCTGCTTTAAGCCAAGATCCATCTGACATCAGCAATGATATCCCTCATTCCACAGCCTCTTCTGAATCCAGTTTGAACCTCTGGTAGTTCTCTGTCAATGTATGCTTGCAGCTGTTCTTCTTGGATTAGCTATCAACACTCATGGAACTAGCAGACAAGCAATCAAACGACGTATTGCATTAGGCAAATCTGCTGCACAGGATCTTTTTCCAGTGTTGAAGATCAAAGATGTCAGCTTGAGGACTAAGTTGCGCCTGACCCAAGCCATGGTATTTTCAATAACCTCATATGCATACAAAAGCTGGACAGTGAATAAGGAAGACCGTAGAAGAATTGATGCTTTTGAGTTACGGTGTTGGAGGAGAATATTGAAAGTACCATGGGCTGCTAAAAGAACAAACAGATCTGTGTTGGAAGAAGTGCAGCCAGAGAGCTCCTTGGAGTCCAGGATGGCCAAACTTCGTCTTTCATACTTCTGACATATTGTAAGGAGGGACCAGTCACTAGAGAAGGATATCATGTTTGGTAGGGTGGAGGGTCAGAGAAAAAGAGGAAGACCCTCAACGAGATGGATTGGCCAGGTAGCAGCATCAATGGGTTGAAGCGTGGCAACAACTGTAAGGTTGGCCCAGGATAAGGCAGTGTTTCATTCTGTTGTGCACAGGGTCACTATGAGTCAGTACCAATTCAATGGCACCTAGCAACAATAATTCCTTTAAATAAATCTATAATTAATTTTGTAAATATTGTTATGCAATAATCTTCCCATTTGATTTAAAAACTGAATTTAATGTTGAACCAATTAACGGATAATTGTGAAGTGCTTGGTGGTAGTGGTGGTTATGTGCCGTGGAGTCAGGTCCGACTCATAGTGACCCTGTACATGGTTTCCAAGACTGTAATTCTTTACGGGAGCAGAAAGTAAACTTCTCTGCTTTCAATTTCTGTTCTAAATACTCAAAAAGCTGTGCAGTAATATCTATTCCTTTTGTTATTCCGGCTGACTGCCATGTAAAATAAATAAATTCCAGCATACTTTGAGTAGACTGGTTTTTTAGAGTTAAAAATCTTAGGCTAACCAGGTGCTTCAAGCTATAGTAACTTTTTAAAACTAATACTTGTTGTTGGATTTTTAAGTGCCAGAGTTGATTCCAACTCACAGTGACTCTGTAGAGGTTCCAAAGAAGCAGGTGGTGGATTTGAACCACCAACCTTGCAGTTAGCAATCCAGTGATTATGCTACAGTGCTATGCCAAAACAAAAACCAAACCCATTGCTGTTGAGTGTTGATCCCAACTCACAGTGACCCTAAAGGACAGAGTAGAACTGTTCTGAAGGGCTTCTGAGGCAGTAAATCTTTACAGAAGCAGACTCATCTTTGTGTCATGGACCAACTGGTAAATTCAAACCACCATCTTTTCAGTTAGCAGCCTAAACTTAATCTGCTGTGCCATATAGGCTCCTTCTTACTCTACATCTTACATCTCTTGTAGCAAGTCTTCCTAACTGAGGTATAGAAGACCGAACAAATAGTAGAGAAAAGGAGGAAAATATTAAAAGGTTAAAAGCAGGTCATCAGCGTATTTGAATGCTTATAAAGACTAAAGGAGTCCTGGTGTAGTGCTGTGGGTTAATGTGCTAGACTGCGAAGTCAGTTTGAATTACAAAGTCGGTTCAAGCTCACCAGTTGCTCCTTGGAAACCCTCCTCAGGGTCGCTATGGGTCGGAATTGACTTGACAGCACTTAACAATAACAACAAAGACTATCAGACATGGGAAGAAGAAAAATTGTCAGGATATAAAAGGTACTACTTTTAATATTTTCTTAGTATTTTATAAGCATCAATAAATAGTAATGTTTTCAAGGGTAAGTAAAAAAGAATTGCTAAAAGATCGCAGGAACCTTTATTAACCAAAAATATTGAAAAATGTGAAGCTATTGTTTCTTGACATATCCTCCATCTATGTTTAGACAACTCTGAAGGTGGCAGTCACATCTATCTCATCCTTAAGAATGGATCCTGGTGTGGTGCTATAGGCGAAGCACTGACTGAATTGTTCATTGCAAGGAAGACAGTTCAAACTCACCAGCTGCTTCTTGGAGACCCTATACAGGTTCACTATGAGTTGGAACCAATTCAATGGTACTTAACAACAACAACCCATATAGGAGTTCTGGTGTGGCACTGTAGGATAAGCACTGGACTGCTAACTGAAAGATATTTGGTTGAAACCCACCAGCCTTTCGTTGGAAACCCTATGCAGGGTTGCTGAGACTGAACCGACTCCAGGTAGATCCCTAGGAAATCTGGGCTCTTCAGTTTATACCACATCAAAACAATAGTCTGAGCATCCCCTAGATATTCAGTTCATGTTTCTCTTAAATGTTCTTTGGGTTTGGGGAACAAAAAGAAGAGGCAAGATCAGGGACGTAGGGTAAAATGTCCCAATGAATTTCTCATAGAACAGCCCTTGCTACCCTTGAAGAATGCTCAAGTGCATTGTTGTGATGGAAAAAATTCCTCAATGAAGATTTGCTAGGTTTGTTTTTTTTTTTTCCTTATCAATGTAGTTTTCAATTTTCTTAAACCTTCTTCCTAATAATCCTCTGTGATAGTCCTGTGTTTCCCAAGAAACTCTATCAAGGTTATCCATTGTTGTTGTTGTTGAGTGCCGTCGAGTCGATTCCGATCCATAACGACCCTGTACATGGTTTCCGAGGCTGTAAATCTTTACGGGAGCAGAACGCTTCATCTTTCTCCTGCAGAGCAGCTGGTAGTTTCGAACTGTTGGCCTTAAGGTTCACAGCCCGATTCGTAACCACTACGCTACCAGAGCTCCTTAAGGTTATCCACAGAACTACCAAAAAATAGTCACCATAAACTTCTGATCTGACCTCTCTGATGTGATAACTGGACCAGCAAACACTTTCTGTTTTGATTGGAGTTTTTTTTAAAAAAACATGAGACTAAGTAAAGTGTATTACTGAGAGTGTTTGTCTGCATCGATCCACTGACCAAAGAGACACGTTTAAACAAGGTTTGGAATAAACCAGTGCAAGTATGAACTGGAACCTACTAGCAATATTTTTTTACTAATGTTCTTATTTCTTGGTTTTAATGTTTGGTTGATCATTTATTAAAAATTACACTTTTAGAAATAGGCATTGAAGCTACTTTAATGCATGTGGGAGGCTCATTGAGGTGATAAAATATTTAGTACATTAAGTATAGAAAGTTCCTGGGTTGGTAACAGACCCTAAGTTTGGCAATACTTAATTTGATTCTTATATAATAAATTTTTGGCCTCGAGTATATTTTGACCAATGCCAAGATGAATATTTGGTTTTGTTAATTTTATTTGCTCTTCACTCATCTTACACAACAGAACAGCTCCATTGGGTTTTCTTGGCTGTAATCTTTACAGAAACAGATCAGTAGGCCCATTCTACAATGCTGCTGAGTAGGTTCAATCTTTCAACCTTTTTGCTTACCAGCCAACTGCAAACCATTTGTACCACTCAGTGACCTTCCAAGTTAAATATTTGATGCAATAGTCAAAGCACAAGAATCGAGACAGAATCATAGTTTTATATTTGAAATTCAACTTCAAATCTAAAATTCCATTTGTTATAGACACATCCTTTTCTGGATTTGGATGAAAGAAGAAATGTGTATTTGTGGGAGTATTTTGGATAGTTCAGGAAGAACTCAAAAAGAAATGGAGGCCTAATGGTAGTGAGAGGTTTACTTTTAAGTGATGTGTATTTTCCTAGCTTTAACAGTTTTACTTGAGGGATTGTTCTCAAAATAGTTCACAATAAATATTTATAAGTTAACATCACAGATAAGAGCAAAGGTTATAGCTTCCTTCATAATGACCTCCTCTTATCTTTCTGCTGTAAGTTTATCTTTTTATAATGAGGTACACTTTACACTACTATGTCTTATATTTAAAGACTCCTGGTGGCACAGTAGTTAAGCACTTGGCTATTAACCAAAAGGCCACTGGTTCAAAGGCCCCATTCACTTCTTGGGAGAAAAGGATGTGTCATCTACAGTCATAAAGACTTCAGCCTAAGAAATCCTATGGGGCAATTCTACTCTCCCCTGAGTTGAATTTGACACAAAAGCACACAAGAAGAAGAAATCTTTTACTCACAAACTCCTTGAGATTATAAATAAAGACTGGAGTTTGGTGGTAAAGAAATAACAAGAATATACACTCATGCATGATAGATAAATAAAACTCAATACTCTCAATTTTTATACCAGGGCATGCAACCTATGGACAAAATTGATTGAAGTCAGTTGAAACAAAATCCTGGACTAGAATCCAAAATATATCTCTGATCTTGGCAGCTTCTCAGATCAGAAAGTATAAGGGAAACAGATGATTGGATATCAGATTAAAGCAGATACTAGAATATCCTGGCATTTTTGTGCCAGCACCAGGTAGTTTGCTGCTTGATGCAGATGCTGATTGTATTACCACCCGGGGGCATGAATCATTGCTGGTATCTCACATCATCTCTACCATCTGTCCAAACAGTCTTGGCAGCACAGCTGACGTCTGAACAAGGATGTGGAGCACAGACAGAGGTAGAGTAGCTCTGGCACATTTGGAGGTTCCATTCTTTATCCATTGCTGCCATTCTTGGAAAACTGAAGGTCTTGGATACAGGGCAGAGTACCCTAATACTGTTTGTTTGTTTGTTTGACAATGTCTGTTGTTGTTGTTTAGTATCGTGGAGTCGGTTCTGACTCATAGTAACCCCGCACAGGGTTTCCGAGGTTGTAAATGTTTATGGGAGCTGAAAGCCAGACAATGCCTAGGATATTGATAAAAGTGGAAATGTTGATGAGTCATCAGTACTAAGAACTGATAACAGATCATTGTATTGTCACTTCAGACATCATTGCTCCCATTCCTCTTTTAATATTTATAACCACTACTTTCTGAAGATGTATGCTTTCAATAACAAAGCACAAAAGAGAGATGAGGTAGACATCTCTTTGTATTATTTGCACAATTCCCTCTTTGACATAGATGTTTCCAGATTAAGGTGCACTAAGCTCCTAGGACTTGAAGGACAACAGATGCAGTAGTTCAGAATGTGGCAGGTAATAGGAGAAAATAAAATAGCTTGATCACTTAATGGAAAATGTACTGGAAGCCTTTATTCTTCCCTATATCAATTTCATCACCATGTTCAAGATGGAACTACAACTATTTGGTTGCCTATTTGGGATTCATCTTTGTGTAAACTTTTACCTGCATAAACATATGGCTAGGTCCAGCTCTAACTCCAGATAACAGCCTGGCATTATGTTATCTAATGAGAGGATTGAAAAGGACTGGCAACCCTGCAGCCTCTCATCTGAGCTGTCCAAGTCTTGGGAAGGAAGTCTTATTTTCTGAGCTCTATTAAGTACTTCGGACATGTTGTCATGAGGGACTAGTCACTGGAGAAGGGTATCCTGTTTGGTAGGTGGAGGGTCAGAGAAAAAGAGGAAGACCCCCAGTGAGATGGATTGGCAAAGTGACAGCATCAATGGACTCAAACGTGTCAACAATTGTGAGGTTGGCCCAAGATCGGACAGTGTTTTGTTCTGTTGTGCATAGGGTTATTATGATTTGGTACCAACTCAATGGCACCTAACAACAACAACAAGTAAGCAATGGACAGCAAAGTCAGTTTAAATGACAAAGCTGGAGGTTCAAATCCACCAGCCACTCCCTGGAAACCCTATACAGGGTCAGCCGCTCCCTGGAAACCCCAGAAAAAAGCTCGCTATGAGTTGGAACTGACTCAACAGCATTTAACAGCAACAACAACTCTTAGAAGAAGGAAATGCCCAGAACTAAGTGAAATCAGAGTGGTCTAATTATGTGTATCTGCTGGCTAGTTTTCTTGGAATAAAAACAAATAAAAAGTAATTTATCTTATCAGTGAACATTTATTCCCCACTATTAACTGGAGTCCTGGTGTGGCACTGTGAGTTAATGCGCCAGACTGTAAAGCCATTTGAACTTCAAGGTCAGCGGTTCAAGCTCACCAGCTGCTCCTTGGAAACCCTATATAGGGTCACCATGGGTCGGAATCGACTCGATAGCACTTTGACAACAACAATTAACTGGGCAAAATGGGCTTAATTCTTTAATTCAGAAATACCTTCAGCACTGACAATTTTTACATATGATAAATCTGTAAGGGCTGAGCAGCAGAAACAGTCAAACAATTCTTTGGTGGTGTTGATCAGTGTGGACAGTACTGAACTCATCTGCCTGATATAATATAGGAAGGCTGCTGGAACCAGGAATCCTGAGCAGTGGTTTTCTGCTGGCTGAGGCACACTGACTTGTAAGTAGATAGACAGACGTCTTTTCCCATTACAGGGCTGCACAGAGGGAGCTAGCTGTGATGGAAGACTGACTAAAAGCCAAAGGAAGCTCTATCTGAGTAAGACCAAGTAGTAAACAGGCAATAGACAACATTTGCAATCTTAGTTTCTACAGAATGAACATTCAATGGTAATGAGTTCAGCCGTGAAGCAAACAGGTCCAGGATGTCAGCTAGACTTTTGCTTCCCCATTGTTTTCGGCTTTTCTTTGTCACCTCTAGGACTGAGAAGCCATGGTACAATGTAGAAAGACAGGTGCTTCAGATTCAGACAGTAGTTAGGTTAAATCTTAATTATACTATATGCCAACTTGTGTGAATAGCAGACAAATTATTCAATCCTCATGGCTTCAGTTTCCACATCTGTTGAATGGGGAAAGTCATATGAATATTCTGAGAGCTGTTATGAGGAATAAATTTAAAAGGACAAAGCAAGTAAAATGTCTCATGTGGTGATGAGGGTACAGCAAACACTTAATAAGATATGATGAAGTCAGATGGGATTGTTATTGGAGTGAACTTTACATAGAACATCCATACCTATACAGATAAGATAATGACAATAATGTACAGATTGTATTATTGTGCTTCAGACTGTATTCAAGGAGTGCTATCCACCAACCTTCTGAGACAGTAAGGTAACAGATTTAAATACATAGCAAGACTCTAAATTTGAGTAGCATCTTTCTAATAAATTTTCATTCAGGAAATTTCATATTACTTGGGAAAATCATAGAAAAGCTTAATGAAAAGTTGTGAAATGTATTTTAAAGACACCCATATTAATTCTGCAGTATAATGTGCAATGTGTATAATAATGAAGTTCAAATGTGATGCCTGCATTCCTTGATCTCCTGGTTTCATCAGTATAACTGAAAATGCCACTTCATCCCTGGACAGCTGTCTAATAATTATCTAAGATTCAGAGTGTTTTAAAACTATTTTTTTAAACATTTATTCCTTAATAAAACTCTTATTTCATTTGACTATGTTAAAGAGCAGAATCACAGTTTTCTTCATTAATAACTAACAATTCTGATTTGGCATGGTGGTGGTTATGTGCCGTGGAATCAAATCTGACACATAGCGACCCTGTACAGGGTTTCTGAGGCTATAAATCTTTACAGGAGCAGAAATTCTCTTCTTTCTCCCACAGAACAGCTGGTAGTTTCAAACCGTTGACCCTGAGATTAGCAGCCTGATTCGTAACCATTGTGCTACCAGAGCTCCTTATGATTTGGTATGGTGGTTATGTGCTGTGGAGTTGGTTCTGACTCATAGCGACCCTGTATAGGGCTTCTGAGCCTATAAATATTTATGGGAGCAGAAAGTCTCATCTTTCTCCCATGGAACAGCTAGTACTTTCAAACTAGCTGACCTTGAGGTTTAGCAGCCTGATTCGTAACCACTACGCTACCAGATTTGGTATAGATTTTCCCAAATAATTGTCTTTACTGCTTTGTAACATATTTACTGTTCCAGAATATAAAAACTTCAAAAGAGTTGCATCACATAATGTAGGAAAATATGATAATTAAGGAAGGGCTGTGAAGGCCAGAGACAGAATTAGAGTAAAGATCAACCCACAACATTTCTAAATTGTTGATCCTGTCACGATGGTCATTTTAAAGCTATCTAAAAGTACCATTAATTCTTTTCTAAGGAATTTGACATTATTAAGGTTATATGTATGGTCAAGGAGCCTGTCATTTTTTTGTAGTAATATTAACCAATGCATTTTTTGAAGCCCCTAAAATGTCTTCACTAAAAGAAGTTGCTATCATGCCAGGAACAATCATAAAGACAAATGATATATGGTTTCATGGCTATCAAATAGAAATAATGACAATAATAATCTGATGCAAATCATTTCTGGGAACAATATTTTAGTAAAGTATTTGTTCTGGATTGATTTGTGACCCCTCAAATTTGTGCTGTAAATCCCAACATGTATTATACAACCATGGCTGCAGGTTAATGCATTGGACTGCAAAGTAGGTTTGAACTGCAAGGTTGGTGGTTCAAGCTCACCAGCCACTCCTTGTTGTTAGCTGCCATCAAGTTGGTACTGACTCCTAGCGACCCTATGCACAACAGAACAAAACACTGCCCAGTCCTGGTCCAACCTCACAATTGTTGCCACGCTTGAGCCCACTGATGCTGCCACTGTCAATCCATCTCACTAGGGGTCTTCCTCTTTTTCTCTGATCCTCCACCTTACCAAACATGATATCCTTCTCCAGCAACTGGTCCCTCCTGACAATATGTCAGAAGTATGAGAGATGAAGTTTGGCCATCCTGGCCTCCAAGGAGCACTCTGGCTGCACTTCATTAAACACAGATCTGTTTGTTCTTTAGGCAGCCCATGGCACTTTCAATATTCTCCTCCCACACCATAGCTCAAATGCATAATTCTTCTAAGATTTTCGTTATTCACTGTCCAACTTTTACATGCATATGAGGTTATTGAAAATACCATTGCTGGGTTTAGGCGCACCTTACTCCTCAAGTTGGCATCTTTGCTCTATATTGGGCCCTAACTGATTCCATAGCACTTAACATATACAACCTGTGGTTATAATCCCCTTTGGAACAGGTTTTCTTTGTTATTAATTAGATCAAAATCAATACAGGATATGCTTTAAGTTTGTTATTAATTAGATCAAAATCAATACAGGATATGCTTTAAGCCAATCACCACTGAGACATAAAAATCAAGTTAGGTATAGAACAAGCAAGCATAAATGGGGAAAAGTTTATGCCACATGATATTACCAAGAAACCAAGAAAGAGAAGCTGAAGGAGACAAGGATTTTTACCAGAGCAGATAGAGAACTTTCCCCTAGGATCAATACCCTAAAGTAGCACTCCTAGCCTCCTAATTGTGAGAAAACAAATGTCTGTTCTTTAAAACCACCCACTCGTGGTATTTCGGCTACAGCAGCAAGATGTAACTAAGACAGTATTATAAAGATGAACATTTGTAAGATAAAGTAAGGCCACAAAAAACAGCTTTGGAAGTTAGCTTTCCTGAATCTTGTATTTTTTTCCTTTCAAATATGCCTTCCTGATAATATCAATTAAATTTAGATATCTTTTGTTTTATAGATAAACTTACCTATGCACATAATTATGTATACACAAGGTTATTCAATGACTATAACAGCAAAAGATTGGAAATTACCCAAATAACATCAATAGGGTACTGGTTAAATACATTGCAAGAGTCCTGGTATGGTGCTGTTGGTTAATGCACCAGAGCACAAAGCCATTTGAACTGCAAGGTTGGCAGTTCAAGCTCACCAGCTGCTCCTCAGAAACCCTATACAGGGTTGCAATGGGTTGGAATCAACTCAACAGCACTTAACAACAACAACAACAATCCAATTATGTGCTACCATGCAGCTGTGAAAAAAAAAGTATATGTATATATATGTGTATGTGTGTGATTATATACATATATATACTTATTTGTACGTAGAGATATTCATAGAAACACACAAAAAATATTAGTCTTATGTAGTCAGTGGTAAATCTGGGTGCATATACATGGGAATGTGATGGATAGCTGTAGATATTTTTATATTTTGATTTGTAAGCCATGCAAATGTATTACCTATACAGAAACTTTGAAAATTAAATTTAAAATGTACAATTATGAGATCTTGTTGCATGGATTTTGATTTTCTTTTATATTTCTTAGACAAGGTTATTTTTTTCTACAAATCGAACAGGGTTGATTAAGTTCAAAGAAATAATAATATATAAAGTCTATTCAGGAAAAAAAAATATTGTTTAGAAAGATAGTAAGATAGCTCAGTTTAGAAAGCATGACATATAAAATTAAATACTTGCTTGCTTTTTTAGAATTTAAAATAATAGCTGTAAAATTTACTTTGACTGTTGTATTTTTGAACTATCTATCAATACACATTAAAGGCTATGTCTGATTCCAAAGTTGAAGAGACTGAGCATGGATGCTTCTTCCAGGTTGTAAATTTTTGAATAAAGAACTTGGTCATTTAAATCACTTATAAAGACTAAGTTTTAAAGCATAGTTATACAAATAGCATGCTCATAAGTCCTTGTTAACTTTTCCAGCCTTTGTTGCAAGCATTGTTGTTGACAGTGACATTTAAGCAGTATATCAAGAAAGATTAAAAGGAAACAATACAACTTTCTCATTGTTTTTGAAAAAGAATACTGTTTTATGCCTGTATTTTATTATAAATAACCAGGTTTTGTCATATTTTATCTTCTTGCCAGCAAATGAAGGACATTGTTTCATAAAGCTTCTAAAATGTACATGAATATTTAATTAAATCATATTTCCTTGAGAAAATAAAGTTCATTCGCATTTATAGCAGACACTTGTGAGGAGCACATAATTGTCGTAAGACCAGGGTAGCCAGTACCGGTTGCTTGTGGAACAAAACTCCTCAATTTTTAAAACATTTTTTAAAAAATAAACATACAATCATAGGTATTCATTTACTTTAAAAATTCTAAAGATAAAGAAAATTATCATCTATATATTTAAGTCCTTGTATAAATTACAAAACTCAAGTTTATGTTACAGAGTCCCTTCCCCATAGGAAGCATAAAGCACTTTTGTGGTACCTTTCACCAGTAAATATTTGTATCACATTGAATTTGACAAACAAAATAAAAGTTGATATTGCCTCTTTAAGCCCAAGAAAACACTCTTCTAAGTCATCTCTCATGATGAATGAGTTCCAAACGTCATTTGATTGCCATGATTTAAATCAATCTTGAATAAAGATGTAAAAAAGTAACACACATATTGACTTCAGTAGAAATCTGAAATATCAGTGAACTGCAGACTCTTCTTGCTTGAGGTCAACAAGCACCCCTCGGAAGACAACCAACAGGAGTTTAAGACCAGGACAATAAAATAAAATAATAACAACAATAATAATAACAATAACAATAAAAATAAAATAAAAATAACAACAACCAACAATGAGGTAAACTCCCCTTTAAAAAGGCAATGAGTTTTGCCTGGACTGTCAGGAGAGAGTTCGATTGTACCTGACACCCAAATGTTTTTCTAACCAGAGTTCAGCCAGTTGCATGGTTGAGGCGAAAGTACTTGCCTTGGATCCTAAGCACATCTTGTACTGCTTAGGGTCCAAGTTAGGATCACAATGAACTGGATGGAAAATATGCACCACTCCTACTTCTTGACTTCTAAAGGGCCTTAAGCCAAATTGGATAACTTTATTGTAGAGATCTACATCTTCCAGTCCCCAGCCTTGGATTGAGGTATCAAATCCACCTGCACTCAGAAGATCACTTTTATAAATACAGGTGATTCCATATCCATAGTCTCTCCAAAATCCAGTTTTCTTTGAGATGATGAAATCATCATCAGTGGGATGACTGCCCTCATTGGTTACCTTTGGGTCATACTGGCTAAAGATGATGGGGTAGTACACCTGTTGTCCCTGAATTGTATTATCTCTACATCGTTGGAGAAAGTCTCCTCTGAAGATCAAATCAACATCACAAAATAGCAGCAACGTGTCATTATCAAACTGGGAAGAAGCCATTTCAAGACCAAGGCCTCTGGAAAACTCTCCTTTAATGGGGATCAGGGTCAGTTCTGCATTAGGGTACTTGTTCTGATAGTCCTGTACCAGCTCAATATGCTTGCTAGAATCTTGGCCAGAATCCCCACTAAAAAGGATTATGACAAGCTTTACTTTCTGCTTTGGGATAAGACAAATATTTTCAAAGTTATTCATGAATCTCAAGAAAATGTCATACCTTCCTATGAGAGGAACAAGAATGTGTATTTTCTTTTCATTGTGCCCTCCCATTTCTTTTGCACCTTGAAAAGATGATAGTATTTTTAAAGAATTAGATATTAAGGAGAATGACTGAGTGTCACTATTAATGCTTTCCACAAGACTGTTGACATCTAGCTCTTCAGTTTCTCTGAAAAAAGGTTTGCTGAACAGCTGTTGAAGGTATGCATGGCGTCTCACTGGCACAGTGAGTTTTCTCCCTTTATGTCGTTTGTATAAAAGGAGTAAATCCAAGATGTATTCCACCCCATGCATGGGGTCTACCCTGCGGTAACCATACTGGATTTCCTTGAAGTCAATGAGTCGTCCTCTACTCTTGGCATTCTCATTGATCATCTCCATCACCTGTAGCACAGTGTCATCCAGAGCTTTTCTTAGGATGCTGTTGATGTTCTGTCGAGGTGGCTGATTCTCAGCTGCTGAGTAAAGGAGCTTTCCAGTAAGGAATTCCCATTCTATCACTTCATCTCTCTCCCGAGGCTGGAAGTGGTTGAAAGAAGGCATCACTCCCAGCTGCTGATCCTCTTTGCTCACTTCACTGTTACTGAGTGTGCTCATCAGAGCACTCTCCCGGTGGAGCTGGATGGTACGGTAACGAAGTTCAGAAATTTTGCGGCTGAGCATGTAATTATGTAACCTGTACTGGTATGCAGGCCTTTTGTTGGGATGAAGTGTTATAGCTGCGTGGATTTTGCTATTGTGAAGATCTTGGATATAACCCTTTCGATTATGTTCATAATTTTCATGAAAGAGTTGCTGCATCTGGAAAACAAAAGAAAGTAAAAATGTTAGGATATATTTTTTAAAGTTATAAACTTCAAATATTTAAATTAAGCAGTTACAAATTTATATGATATTTAATAACAGAAATTACTGATGAGATTTATATTTAAAAGAAATTAAAATACTTTCAAATTCATATGCTCAAATATTGCAAATTAAACTTCTAGCTATAGATTTTGAATTAAAGAAACTCTGACCTTCTGTTTACTCAGAGATCAGCCCAAATGGGAAAGAAAACAAGAAATGAATATACTCAGAACTCCCATAATAGACCACTGGGAAACAGTGAGCTAGAAAAGAGAGGTCTATGTTTGTTAATATTGGGCAGAGTGGGCAGAGCATGGATTACAACTCACTGTAAAGAAAATAAAAATCCTCACAACTGGACCAATAAACAACATCGTGATAAATGGAAAAAAGATAGCTATTGTCAAGGATTTCATTTTACTTGGATCCACAACCAATGTTCACGGAAGCAGCAATCAAGAAATCAAATGACATAATGTATCAGGCATATGTGCTGCAAAAGACCGCTTTAAAGTGTTAAAGAGCAAAGATGCTGCCTTGAGGATTAAGGTGCACCTGACCCAAGTCATGCTATTTACTGCATATGCATGTTCAAGCTGGACAATGAGAAAGGAAGACTATAGAAGAATTGATGCATTTGAGTTAATGGTGTTGGATAAAAATATTAAAAGGACCATGAACTGCCAAAAGATCAGCTAAAATGCCCCTAGGAAGTCAGGATGGTGAGACTTTATCTCATGTACTTTGGACATATTTTCAGGAGCGAACCGTCCATGGAAAATGACATCATGCTTGGTAAAGATACAGAGGAAGACCCAATTAAATGGGTTGACACAACGCCTACAACAATGGGCTCAAATCTAACAAAACTGTAAGAATGGTGTAGGACCCAGTAGTGTTTTGTTCTGCTGTGCATAGGGTCACTATGAATAGGAGAAAACTCGAAAGCACCTATCAACCATAGGAAAAAATAACAGTTGAAGGATTTGTCAACTATCCTGTGAAAGTGTTTTCTTTAACCAGGAATTTCCACAACATAAGAGCTGTGCCCTTGGTTGATTTGGTCCCTCTTTATTTTGTCAATGTTGTTATGTGCAATTGAGTCGGTTCCGACCCATAAATGACCAAGTATCAGGCTTCCGAAGGAACCACCGGTGAACTTGACCTGCCAAACTTGTGGTTCAAGCCAACTTTGTAGTTCAGTGCATCAACCCACAGAGCTACATCAGGTTTCACTGTTTTGTCAAAGCTTTTGGTCAATTACCAGTTTGCCCACCTTAACTCTAGCTTCAGTTTTATTTTCTCCTAACAGGAATCCTCAGCATGTTATTGTATGCAAGACAAATTACACTGATAATTTGGTAAGGAAGATTCAAGAAAGTTGGGTTATTTAACCAAGAGTGTTATGGGGCAATTACAAATAGAATTTTTGACATTGGTAGTTTTTTGACTTAACACTAAATTGTGAGTGGAGGAACATTATTTTAGGAAAAGCTGCACAATTTACTGTTAAAATTATGTTAGATTATTTGAAATAATTCAGTCTCCCTCATTTTAGTCAACTGCCTCTCTTTAAAGAGCTATGTTTTGGACAGAACAACTAGAAAGAATCTCAACAAAGATACAGAAGAACTAAATGACTCAATGAACCAACTTGACCTCGTAGACTTATACAGAGCACTCAGTCCAACAACATCACAAAACATATAATTTTATAGTGCACATGAAAATTATCCAGAATAAACAATATATTAGGCCACAAAGCAAGCCTCAGTAAACTTTAAAAAACTGAAATACTACAAAGCATCTTTTCACACCACTGCTATATAAAATTAGAAATCTACAATAGGAGTATCAAGGGAAAAAAAATCAAATACATGGAAATTGAATATAACACCCTGCTGAAAAGTTACTTGGTAATAGGACAAATTAAAATTTTTTCTTAAAAAATTCCTTGAACCAAATGAGAATGAAAGTTGTTGCTGTTGTTGTTGTTGTTGTTGTTGTCAGATGCCATTGAGTCAGCAGCAACTCATAGCAACCTTATGTACAACAGAATAAAACACTGCCTGGTCCTGCAAAAACCTCACTATTGTTGCTACATTTGAGCCCATTTTTGCTGCCATTGTGCCAATCCATCTTGTTGGGAAGAATGAAAGTACAGCATACCAAAACTTTTTGTTGTTGTTGTTGTTGTTAAGTGCCGTGAGTTGGTTCCGACCCATAGCGACCCTGTACAGGGTTTCCGAGGGTGTAAATCTTTACGGGAGTAGAAAGCCTCATCTTTCTCCTGCGGAGCAGCTGGTAGTTTCGAACCGCTGACCTTAAGGTTCGCAGCCCGATTCGTAACCACTATGCTACCAGAGCTCCTTACCAAAACCTTTGGGACACAGCAAAAGCAGTAACTAGAGGGCAGTTTATATTAATAACCACACACATTCAAAAAGAAGACAACCAAAATCAACACATTAACACATCTCCCACAATTATAAAAAGAACAGCACAGTAATCCTACAGATATCAACAGAAAATGAACAATAAAGATTGCTATTGTTGTTAAGTGTCATCGAGTCAGTTATGACTCATAGCAACTGTGTAGTGTTTCCAACTAGTGACTGGTGAGTTTGAGTGTGGACCTTCTGATTCAAAATGACCTTTTGGTCTTGCCCTTATCTTATAGCACCACACCAGAACTAGAGTAGAAATAAATGAATTAGAAAACAGAAAAACAATAGAATGACTTAACAAGAGAAGCAATTAGTTCTCTATAAGCATTAACAAAATTGACAATTGGCAAGTCTAGCAAAAGAACAGAAGGAGAAGATGCAAATGACTTGCATAAGAAAAGATATGGGTGGCATAACAATAGAACGAAAAGAAATAAAAAGAACAATAACAGAATAATATGAAGAATTATACTCCAACAAATTTGAAAATCTAGAAGAAATGGACATTTTTTTTAGAAAAACAGGATCTATGTAAACTAACACAGAAAAAAATTAGAAAACTTGAATAGATCTGTAACTAAAGAAGAAATTGATCAGGTCATTAAAAAAATTGTCAACAAATCACAGTCTGGGCTCCAATGGTTTTTCTGGTGAATTTTATCAAACTTTTAGAGAAAAACTGACATCAATTCTACTCAAACTATTACAGAGCATAGAAAAGGATGGCAAACACCTGAATACATTTTATGAATCAATCATAGTCCTTAACCAAAGCTAGGCAAAGACATCACTAAAAAAGATAATTACACACCAATATCCCTCATGAACATAGATACAAAAGTTCCTAAAAAAATTCTAGCCAATACAATTCAACATATCCCCAACAAAACCCATCATGACCAGGTGGAATTCATACCAGTGATGCAAGTAAAGTTCAATATTAGAAAAACTATCAACATAATCCACAATATAAATTTTAAAAAAGGAAAAGAACCAAATAATTCTATTAAAAAGTGCAGAAAAGACATTTGATAAAATCCAACATTCATTATTAATTAAAAAAAAAAAAAAAAGGAATAGAAGGGAAATTACTCAACATAATTAAGGGCATATATGAAAATCCAACAACTAACATTACTCTCAATGAAAAGAAACTGAAGCATTGCCTTTGCAAATAGGCATCAGCAAAGGATGCCTTTTATCACCAAACTTATTTAATGCTGTGGTAAAAGACTTAGCTAGAATTATAATGCAAGAAAGAGAAATTAAAGGCATACAAATTGGCAAAGAAGAAGCAAAACTCTCTGTGGTGGTGGTGGTGGAAGAAATGATGAAAGCTTCTCAGATATTGTCAAACATCTTAAGACAATGAGTTGCTAGACCTGGGGGTGAGGACCATAGTCTGAGGGGACACCATGGTCAATGGGCATAACTTAGTCCATGAATATAATGTTCTACACCCTACTTTGGCCAGTAGTGACAGGAATCTTAAAAAAGTGCATGAACAGCTAGCTAAGGTGCAACTATTTATCTCTCTATGTATGGAAGAAAGAAGAATGATGAAAACTGAAGATGCTTGGAATCAACTAGTACAATGGACCAATGGAGCAGGTGAATAACAGTCACATGACTTTGAGTAAGAAAGAAATATATGGTGCCCGGCTACCATTACCAACTGCTTTGAAAGGGATCGCATTAGGAGGTCCCAGATAGAGTGAGAGAAAATGTGAAACAAAACTCAAAATTATAAAAGAAGAGAAAAAAAAAGAGACCAAGCTCTGGAATGAAATTCACCCTTGTAGCCTAATTGTCATACAAGCAGTAGATAGGTATATAGAGGGGCCAACAACACAATAAATTATGCTCACCATAGAATGGTCAATCATTCAAGATCAAAATGAAAACGTTTACCTAGGGACAAAATTGAGATGGGACAGGAAGATGATTGTGGTGGTGGTGGTGTGCTGTGGAGTCGGTTCCAACGCATAGTGACCCTGCTAGGGTTTCCAAGGCTGTAAATGTTTACGGGAGCAGAAAGCCTCATCTTTCTCCTGTGGAACAGCTGGTAGTTTCGAACTACTGACCTTGAGGTTAGTAGCCAAACTCGTAACCACTATTCTACCGTAGGAGCTCCTTGGAAGGTGATTAGAATAAAAATAAAAACCAAAGGGAGAAAGTGGGACAACTATTGTTACCTGGTGGTAATTACAATCATTGAGACGAAACAAAGTATATTATTTGTTGAATATAAAGCTGATGATCTTGTCTGTAAGCCTTCAGTCAATTTACAATAAAGAGCTAAAAAACAAAACAAAACAAAACAAAAAACTATGATTTGATGCTATGGCATTTACAAAATTTCCACAGCTTGGGGTATACACTCCAGTATAGTGAAAGATAAAATCCACTGACAATAGAAAAATCACAGCAGCAAGTAACACTAGTGTGTCCTGATTGATCCCAGTACTTTAAGTGTTGTTGTTGTTATGTGCCGTGGAGTCAGTTCTGACTCATAGCGACCCTGTACAGGGTTTCCGAGGCTGTAAATCTTTACGGGAGTAGAAAGCCTCATCTTCTCCCATGAAACAGCTGGCAGTTTCAAACTGCTGACCTTGCAGTTCACAGCCCGATTAGTAACCATTACGCTACCAGAGTTCCTTACTTTAAGTGTAGAACCTGTGATTTCCCCCTGTGAGAAGGAAATTATTTCAAAAGCTGTAGAAAAATCTCTTACAAAAATCAGAGAGAAGAAGAAGAAATGATCAGAGGAAAAATGTTGTAATATTATTAACCTTCTACCATATTCAGCTTCCATTGCTCCTATTAGATTTATTAAATTATGAAAAGGCAGTATAGGGACTTTCTGAAGTGATCATAGTTATATAAATCAGGTACTTCTATTTATCAAATTAAAATATTTAAAATCCAATAAGTAATGGACAGCAGACACCCACAAGGTAACTTTTGGAGGGATGGAAATGTTCTAAAACTTGACTGTGAAAATGTTTGTGCAACTGTATATATTTGATAAACATTATTAAACTGAACACTTATAAGGAGAGAATTTTGATTATTCTTCAATAAACCTAATAAAATCAGGAAAACATGTTAAAAATAAAATAGAGCAAACTCTATATTTGAAAACAAAGAAGCTGAAATAAAACAAAGTCACCAAAATATGTATAGTATTTCCAAGAGCTGCTGAGGTTGAACTCTATCATTTGAAAACAAGTGCCGACAAAAGACCAAGCAGAAAAATGTCAGTGGAAAAGGGTTCAAGGGTTCAAGGGCAGTAATAAAAATTCTACTCTCTGAAAATATTAGGCACAGAATCTACTGTGTTTACAACTCTGAGTGCGGAAACTGAGGTAAGATGGACTGGTAGAATAAGCCTTCTTCCAAGGAAACAGTTTGTTTCAGAGACGCAGATGAGACAAAACTAACTATATAAAGAGTTAAGCAGTTAAGCCATATTTTCAGGAAATACCTTTGGTCTGAGGTAGCAGACAAGATCAATGCCTTTTCTTCATAGAAATCAGCTAGCCTAGAACTGTAACAAACACCCTCATCAAAATAAACCTATTATGAGGAACTTGTTCAGGATAAATTCATTTATTTAAAGATTTTTTTTTTTTCTTTCTTCCTAAACAGGAAAATAGTACAGCAATGACACATGTCTGTATTGGGAAAAATAAATTAGATGAAAAATTCTCAAAATAGTCCTGTCACCCCAAAAAAGA
Organism: Chrysochloris asiatica; assembly: GCF_000296735.1. NCBI lineage: Eukaryota > Metazoa > Chordata > Mammalia > Afrosoricida > Chrysochloridae > Chrysochloris > Chrysochloris asiatica. The sequence goes on along the minus strand of NW_006408665.1, from coordinate 7,333,663 downwards.
CATGGAGCTGAGGTAAACGATAAACAGTGTTTTTTAAAAAAGATAATGAAACATTTGCTCCTATCTATGAAAAAGCAAGTCAGAAATATTAGATCTCAGGGATGTGTGGGTAAAATGGATGTCAATCCACAGAAGTAATTCAAAGTAAGAATGAAAAAAAAAGCTATCACATGTCACATAAAGGAAAATGAAAATAGATGTATAAAATTCATTATAGCCCAGCTGAAAAGCTAAGAAAGAATTACAATGGATTAGAAAGAAATTATAGAAGTTAGACCCAGAAGAGCCAAGGAAAAAACCAAAACAAAGCCCATAACTAGAGTAACTGAAAACAAATCAACAGCAAAATAAAACAATGGAAAGATTATTTAAAGGTACAATTCAAGAAAATCATTTTGAAATGTAAAAAAGATCTAGTATCTAGGGAGTCCTGGGGTGGTGCTATAGGATAAGCACTGGAATGCTAACTACAAGGTCTATGGTTCAAACCCACCAGCTACAACTTGGAAATCCTATTCAGGGTCGATTTGAGTCAGACTGTGATAACAACAATAACATCTATATTGGAAAAAAGAAAAAGGCCTGGTGATGTACTTTTAAAAAAGCAGCCATTGAAAATGCAGTCCTATGAGTTTGAGTCAACTCAACAGTAATTAAGGAGCTCTGGTAGTATAGTGCTTATGAGTCAGGCTGCTAACCTCATGGTCAGCAGTTCAAAACTACCAGGAGTTCCGCAGGAGAAAGATGAGGCTTTCTACTCCCATAAAGATTTACAGCCTCGGAAATGCTATGTAGGGTCACTATAAGTAGGAATCGACTCCAAGGCACATCACCACCACCACCACCAATAATTGAAGGTGGTACTATAGATTTCCATGGTCTCTTGCTGTGGTGCTGTAGGATCAGCACTGGTTTTTGAACCACCAGGTCTGTAGTTCACATCACCAGCTGCTCCTTAGAAATACTACACAGGACCACTATGAGTAGGAACCAACTCTTTGGCACTTAGCAACAACAATACTAGGTGATGCAAATGGCTAAGCACTTGGCTACTATCTGAAAGGTTGGCAATTTGAATCATAAAGAGAAAGACCTGGCAACCTACTCCTAAGAAATCAGAGTCATGGAAAACCTTATGACTTTGAAACACATGAAGTTCCCATGAGTAAGAACGGACACAACAGAAAGCACGTGTTTGTTGGGTTGGTTGGTTTGGTATCTATGTATTAAATCCACTCACTGTGTGCCCAAGAATGTTAACCGACACTGTTCATCAATGAAACATATTTTATTATAGTTACTAGAAATCAGGGATTGGGAAAAGTAGGGCAGGGAACTTTTTTCATTATATAATCTAGAAGTATTACCTAACATCTAAATCAATATATATGTGATAAAAATGAGTTAAAGTCAATTAATCTTTCCCACAGCATGTCAATTCTCATTAATATCCATTTCCAAGAAGCATATGTTATATTAGAAACTTTACCAGTTTCTTCAGCAAGGACTTTAAAATGATTAAGTAGTAGTTCGTCTGACCTATTCTCACTTTAAGGAGCCCCTATACCCTATTTATTATTATCTCTGCCCATTTTCTCTAGGCAAACAGTGCTTGCCCATTTTCACTTTCATCTATTTTGTCAACACACTCTATAAGCTATGAATCATGTCACAAATGCCACCATCTTTTCCAACTACCTGTATGGAATTCCACTCTTTAAAGATCTTTGAAATCTTCCAAATCCACATTTCAATGGCATATTGCCTTGTACTGTAGAAGAATCACCATTTCTATCCTATGAGATTATTAATTGTCTGAAAGTCTATTTGTACTTCTCACTATGTCTCAGCAGCAACATGAATGGCAATTAAGTATTCAGATTCTGGAGCCAGACAGAAAGGGCTCCAGATCTAAGATTTATTAAACATGTGCCCTTGGACAAATTGCTTAACTTTACTGTGCTTCAGTTTGTTGTTGTTGTTGTTAAGTGCCATTAAATCAGTTCTGACTCATAGTGACCCTGTATACGGTTTCCGAGGAGCTGCTGGATGATTTGAACTGCTGACTTTTAAGTTCAAAATTGACCTTACAGTCCAGTACATTATTCTGAAGTGCCCACACCAAGACTCCATGTTTCAGTTTAACCATCTGTAAAATGAGGACTATAATAGCATCTACTTCATGGAGTTGCTGTGAGGACTAAATTAGTATATGTATTTGAAAAACATAGGAGAGAAGCTGAAATACAATAACTAGGCGAGCAGCTGCTCCTCAAAACCATAAACAGGGTTGCTGTGAGTCGGTATCCAATTGACAACACTTGAAAATAACAATTATGAGTGGTTATTATTATTTGTTTTTACTATTATTATTAGTGTAGGTGTTTAATAAATATTTATTGAATAAAATAATCGATGAGAATGACCTTGATTAAGTTTTCACTAGAAAATCATTCAGCTATGCTAAGGATTGCCATCATTTGATACAAGATCATCATCTAAAATTTAGAAACTGAGTTGTTGTCATGAGGTCTTTCTGTTGAGTCAAAGAAAGAATAAGAAACCAATCTATTATCGGGAAATCTGTATATGAACATTTTTGGTTTCTTCTATTAAGGAAAAAAAAAGACATTAAAGTTTCTCTATTAAAAATCTTTTTTAAAACTTATTTTTGTAGAGATGTTATTTCAGTCTGATGCAAGTTTGTTTCTGGAAGAGAAAGTATCTTCTAACTTTAGAAAATTATATTTGAGTCTCTATTATATGCAGTTAAGGAGGATTTGGGAAATAAAAGTGTCTTAGTCATCTAGAGCTACTATAACAAAAGTACTAGAAGTGGGAGGCTTTAGCAAATAGTTATTTTCAGGCTAGAAGTCTGAATTCAAAGTGCTGCCTCTAGGGGGAGGCTGTTTTAAGCTTCTGCTCTGGGCAGACATCAAGGTGGCTTGTTATCTATGTATCATCCCATATTTCTGTTTACCTAATCTGCTCCTTTTATCTCTTAAGAGATTGACTCAGAACACACCCTACTCTAATGCTGCATCATTAGCAGAAGAGAAAATGCATTCCTAAACAGAAGTATAAAAACAGGCATTGTTGTGTTTGTTAAATGACATCACATCAAGTTGACTGTGATGCTTAGCGACCCTGTATAGGGTTTCCGGAGGAGCGGCTGGTGAGCTTGAACTGCCGGTTCAAACCGACCTTGCAGTCCAGTGTATTAACCCACAGCACCACACAAGGACTCCAAAAAATAAGCATGTTGTTGTTGTTGAGTTGGTTTCAACCCATAGCAATCCTGTATAGGGTTTCCAAGGAACAGCTGGTGAACTTAAACTGTCTACCTTGGGGTTCAAACAGAATTTTCAGTCCAGTGCATTAACCCACAGCATCACACCAGGACTCCAAAAAATAGGCACAGAGGTTAGGAATTACAACACCTGCTTATTTGAGATACAATTCAATCCATAATAGATGATATTCTAGTTTTAACTCAGGACTCTGCAATATTAGAATAATAATATATGAAGGCAAACAAGGAAATAACGGATCATTAGAGTCACGGAAAACATAATAGCGAATATGTATTTAAGGACTGGGCAATTTGCCTTGTAACTATTTGTAACTCATTTTACTTTTTATGATTGAATTATGTAATGTTACATATTAACTAAATGGGGAGTCTAAATGCCCTTAATGCAATGCTTAATAAGCTTTCTTTTATTTAATAAGGCCAGTGATTATAAAAGTTCTAAGCAAAATAGTGAATTTTCAAATTAACATTCTTTATTTTCCCATTAATTATTGTCCTCAAATACAGGTCTAAAAGCATGTTCTACCTCTCTGGTATATGTTGATGAAAGGTTTTTAAGTGAATAAGTCTTTGGTCATACAAAATTCTATCATACAATCTCCAGCATCATTTCTATCACAGAGGTCATACTTTCCAACTACTGATCCTTCCTCTTTGTTTCCAGATTTTTTTTCTGCATTCCAATCACTAGTAATTATCAATGCATTTTGATTGAATGTTTGATCAATTCAGACTTAAAAAGTTGGCAGAACTCTTCAATTTCATTACCAATAGCTTTAGTAGTTGGTGCATAAATTTGAATAATAGTAGTATTAACTAGTCTTCCTTGGAGGTGTATGGATATTATCCTATCACAGACAGCATTGTACTTTAATACACATCTTTAAGTGTTCATTTTCACGATGTATCTAACACCATTTCTCTTTAATTAGATGTTCCCAGCATAGTAAACCATATGATTAACTGACTCAAATGCATAAATCAGTCCATTTCAGCTCACTAATGCCAAGGATGTAGACTCCTGGTATGGCACTGTAGGATAAGTGTCGGGGACCTGCCTCGACATAGGGGTTCGGTTCATGAGGAGGAGATACCTGAAGGCGGTAAAGATATATCAAGAATACACAGAAAGAGACAAAGAGAGAGACAATGAGGCACCCCAAAGCCAGGGTGGATACATCACTGGTGGGCAGGCTTGGGAGTACAGGCAGCATCTCACTGCCCTGCCATCTTTACTGCATGCCCTCCAACCCATAATGCACACCTGTGGAGGCCTGGACCTCTGTTTTATTTAGGGGAGGAGCTTCACACTGAGCTGGGAAGGACTTAGGCAAGGTACAGCTAACATCAGTACTTTTCCAGACCTTCAGGTAACTTTACATCATACTTCACTGGTTCGAATCCCAGGCCAGCAACTTGGTTTCCCAGGCTCAATTAACATATCTATAGCCTCTGAGCTCAGGTGGGGGAAGGTGAGAGGTAAGGACAAAAGCTTGGGCGGAGTCCCGCTGTTTTGGCTTCCTGAGCCAGGTCTGCAGGAGGACTCGAGACACCCAGGTGATTGGGCTGCACCTGGGAAAGGATTAGGAAGGATGGCTTTTTTGTCTATAGAACAAAGAATCAAGAAGTAGCTAAGATATTTTTAGTTAATCCTTGGGAGAAAGGCTTAACCTTGCAACCTTTAGTCTCGGCTTTAGGAAAATATCACATTTATCTGTGGATTATCAAGAGCTCCATGTATAAAATTAATACATGTAACTGAATATTAAGATGAAAAAACAATTTGCTATTATCTGCCAAGTGGCTAGATCTGTTACACTTGGGCCTATAGGGCCTCGAACCTCTGACCAGTCTTACACGGTCCGCAACAGATAAGCACTGAACTGCTCTCCAAAAATTTGGCAGTTCAAATCCACCAGTTGTTCCTTGGAAATCCTATAAATGGTCACTATGCATCAGAACCAACTCGAAGGCACTTGACAACAATAACAACAAAACAATGCCTGGGATATTGATCTTTATGCATTCCATTTCATTTTTGACAACTCTGTTAGTGTAGTGGTTACAAGTCAGGCTGCTAACCTCAAAGTTAGCAAGTTGAAACTATCAGCTGTTCCATGGGAGAAAGATGAAGCTTTCTGCTCCTGCAAAGATTTACAGCCACAGAAACACTATGCAAGGTCTCTATGAATTGGAACCGACTCCACGGCACACCACCATATATGTGTGTGTGTGTGTGTGTGTGTGTGTGTGTGTGTTTGGAGTCCTGGCGTGGCACTGTAGGATAAGCCCTGGACCACAAGGTCAGTTTGAATCTCAAGCAGAGTTTATTCTGGATACCTTATAATGCTAGCAAATACCAATTAGATAAAGAAATCAGAAAGAAATCACTAAATTAATTAAATGTCAATTTATAATGGCATCATGGCATATAATCATTTGTAGTTTAACTAAATCCTAGTGAAAAAATATTCCAAAAAGAAAAAAACAAAACAAAAAACTAAACTAAACATAAGTGAACTTAACTGTTCATTTATTTGCAGATTCAGGCAATGATCATATAGGTATTCACCAATATACAGCTAAGACAACAGCTGGTGATTGCTAAAGGTTTTCTTTCTTGTTGCTGCTGCTCTTGTTTGTATATTCTTTAGGGAATTAACACGAGTTTATCTAATTCTGCATGAACATCATTTTTGGCATAAGGTAGAAGGTGTAAAAACGGTGCAGAATATTGGTATGTCAATGTTCTTTGCAGCAGTTTTCACACTATTCACAATTGCCTAAAGTTGGAAACAGCCTGAAAAATAGCCATCAACATATGAATGGATAAATAAAATGTGATACATACATACAATGGAATATAACTCAGCCAGAAGGCGCAATGAAGTCTGGATACTTGATATGATATGAATGGAGGAGAACAGAATACATTATGCTGAGTGACAAAAGTTAATCACAAAGGGAAATTTTTGTATAACCTCACTTAAATAAAAAGTTAAGAAAGCCAAAAGAATGGAGAAAAAGCTTATCTTTGGGTAGTTTTGTTGTTGTTAAGTGTTGTCGTCGAGTCGATTTCGACACATAGTGACCCTGTGTGGTGGTTATGGTGGTGGTTATGTGCCGTGGAGTCGGTTTCGACTCATAGCGACCCTGTACAGGGTTTCCGAGGCTGTAGCATAGTGGTTACGAATCAGGCTGCGAACCACAAGGTAGGCAGTTCGAAACTACCAGCTGTTCCTCGGGAGAAAGATGAGGCTTTCTGCTCCCGTAAAGATTTCCAGCCTCGGAAACCCTGTACAGGGTCGCTATGAGTCGGAACCGACTCCACGGCACATAACAACAACAACAACAAATCTTTATGGGAGTGGAAAGCCTCATCTTTCTCCCGCGAAACAGGTGGTAGTTTCGAACTGCTGACCTTGTGGTTTGCAGCCCGATTCGTAACCACTATGCTACCAGAGCTCCTTAAGGGGGAGGGCAGCATGCCTGACTATTATAATTGCTCTCAATAAGTGCATACCTGTAAACAGTTGAATTGGCAAAATTTGTGTTCTGGAAACTAAATCAATGACAACAATGACAAAAAGAAATTAAAAAGCACAGTTACTGAGCCAATCTATGTCACTAAATGGCATATGTGGAAATTGTTGAATTGGTGTATGTTTTGGTGTATATATTCTTAACAATAACAACAAAATAAATAAAACTATGTCAAAATGACACCAATAAGGACTGGGGTAAATATGCTTTTATGCTTAACAAATGTCATCGTATTTCTGTGATCATGGGCTTTAGCTATATGCCAGCTTTTAGTGAACATAATTAATGTTTCTATAGTAACCTTCAGGGCAACTTGGAGTGCTGCTTTTGAGAGGCTTTAATTTGATGACCTTCCCATAAAATGGAAAAGGGTCCATTATGTAGAGTTCAATGTCAATTGGCTTGCTTGGAATTTTTTTCAAATACACTCTAAAACAAAAAATAAAATATTGTCAAAAATTAAGAGCAAAAATGTCATATCTATTGTGAAGTAAAATCACTTCAACTGTCAATACGTGACAGAGAACAATTTTACTGGATGGGTTATACGTATACTATAGTACATTTTTATGTTTATAGTAGATGATAAAGAAAGTTAGTGATATCTAGTTAAATAAATGTAAGTACTGAAAACATGAGACAGACAACATAACATTTGGTGTGCTATGGCAATATGACATTAATTCTTTTCAGTAATTTTGACTGACCAGAGCTTTCCTGGTTCCATACTCCCTTACATTTTTGGCTGCCTCTCTTATTTGAACCTATACTTATTCATTCATTAATTCACAAATATTTATTCAGGTTCTACAAATGCTTCAGGTACTATAAATAGAGCAACAAAATAAATGTGATTCTTGCCCTTCTGGAGCTGTCTAGTGGGGGAGATAAGCACTAAATATGTGATTTAACTGTGTTGTACTGGCTACTTTATTTGACCGTATGCCTTTCTTGGTGGTCAACTCCCAGGAGAGAGTACTGACCCAATACTTTGTAAAATATCTCAAAAATTGTTAATAGTATATGCTCTCCAAAATCAACTGATAACCAAATCAGGGATCAACATTTTATTGCATGACCTTTAATTCTTGAATAGAATGTTCAGTCGTGTCCATTATGTCCTCAGTTTGGAAATATTTCCTTAAGCTTAAGGGCAAAATGTAGTTTAAGACTTTACACATCTGTGTTGTAAGGGATCTGGCACTTATTAGAAAGCTTCTATATCTTACTTATAAGGAACTCCGGTAGCGTAGTGGTTACGAATCGGGCTGTGAACCGCAAGGTCAGCAGTTCGAAACTACCAGCTGTTCCATGGGAGAAAGATTAGGCGTTCTGCTCCCGTAAAGATTTACATCCTCAGAAACCCTGTACAGGGTCACTATGAGTCAGAACCTACTCCACAGCACTCAGCCACCACCATATATTACTTATAGCAAAGTGGCAGCAACAATGGGCTCAAGCGTGACAATTGTGAGGTTGGCCCAGGACCGGGCAGTGTTTCGTTCTATTGTACATAGGGTCGCTATGAGTCGGTACCAACTCGATGGCACCTAACAACAACAATATCTTACTTAAGCAATTACTCAACAGTCCAGCACTGTTGTCCGACGACTGATGGTGGCCATACATTTCTTTATGGTTTTTGTAATTGATGTAGTCATCCAAGCATGGAGAAAGGTTGAGGACACCCATGATCATTCTTTCTTTGTGCCAGCAGAATGTGAAATGATTATAGGAGTCTCCAACTGACTCTAAAGCAGACTGTGCTCCATCACATTAGTATTCTCTGCACCAATATATGAAGTGCTGCACAGGGACCACAGTAAATGAGAACGAAAGCAGAGCCCTTTTGCTACTTGCAATGGAGGTAAAGTAGTCTTCCATTCAAAAAATGTTAGGATTGCTAAAAGGGTATGGAATTAAGTTTGGGGGTACATTTCACTCACTTACAGGAAAGAAAAGAAAAACATACACTTCTCCTGCACATTCCTCTGCCACTCTGTCAGCTTGGGCTCACCCAAGTCTGTTCCTGACTGAGATTGTTTCTGGAGCAGAAGTCTGGTTTTGAGATCTGTTCTCCATTGTTAATCTAATCTTGGATGAGCAGCACCTCGGGAGAAGAAGAACTACAGGACTGATATCTACATCACTGTGAAGATTTCTGAAATCTCTAGACTATGTTGTTGTTAAGTGCTGTTGAGTCAGTTCCAATTCATAGTGACCCTGCTTAGAGTTTCTGAGGCTTTAAATCTTTGTGGGAACAGAAAACCTTATCTTTCTCACACTCAAACTGTGGACTTTGTGGTTCGCAGACCATTGCTCATTGTATGAACCCACTGCACTCCCAATCTCTAGAATATGGTGAGTATAAATAGGTAACATATATGTCAGCACTAGGTCCACTGCCTGGAACTTTGAACGTTTTCAGCAAACGTTAACTTTCACATTATTGTACACATCAATAACAGCAGTTGTTGTTGTTGTTGTTGTTGTTAGGTGCCATCGAGTCAATACTGACTCATAGTGACCCTATATACAACAGAACAAAACACTGCCCAGTCCTGGGCCAACCTCACAATTGT
>NW_006408665.1:7314428-7322370 GCF_000296735.1 Chrysochloris asiatica | reverse complement strand
TAAAATATATGGAGCCGTTGTAGCATAGTGGGTGACAAGTTGAGCTATTAACTGCAAGGTTAGCAGTTAAAATCTGCCAGCTGCTCCATGGGGGAAAAAGATGGAGTATTTCTGCTCACATAAAGATTTACATCCTTGGTAGCCCTATATAGGGTCTCTATGAGTCAGAAATGACCAGACAGCACATGACTACCACCACCACAGTAAAATATGTTGTTGTTGTTGTGAAGTGCTATCAAGTCGGTTCTAACTCATAACAACTCCTGTATAGGGTTTCTGAGGAGTGGCTGTTCATTTTGAATCGCCAACCTCAAGGTTCAAACTGACCTTGCTGTCCAGTACTTTATCCTACAGTGCCACATTGTTGTTGCTGTTGGTGTTGTGAAGTGCCATCGAGTTGGTTCTGACCCATAGTGATGCTACATAATAGGGTTTCCCAGGATCAGTTGTTGAGCTTGAACCGCCGACCTTTCAGTTCAAACGACTTTGCAGTCTGGCGCACTAACCCACAGCACCACACCACACATAGTGGTGTGCCACATAGGATTTGCCTTTTTTTTAAATAAGCAAAGGTAGCTTGTTTGAAAGGGATGTAAAAGAGTTGAGGCTGCTGAGTTACGGAGCCAATGGCAACATGCACAAAGATTAGGTCTCCCTAATTTTTGCAATACACACTTCAAAACACAGCACAAGGCCAAACAGGACCAGGAGGAAGAATTTGTGTGAAAGTGCAGCCTCCAGACTCTTCCAGGTCAGAACAGGTCTTTTTTCAGCTGTGGTTGATCTGTATGTTAAGCTGCTGTTATTTGTTTTTGTTAAGTGCTGGTGAGTCGGTTCCAACTCACAGTGACCCTGTATAGGATTTCCAAGAGTGGCTAGTTTGTTTGAACTGCTGACCCTGCAGTTGGCAGTACAGTACCATAGTGCCACATTAGAGTTCTAAAGATTCGTTGCTGTTAAGTGCCATCATGTCAGTTTTGACCCGATGTAGGGTTTCCAAGGCTGTAAATCTTTACAGGAACAGAAAGCCTCATTCTTCTGCTGTGGAGGGGCTGATGTACTTGAACTATCAACCTTGTGATTAGCAGTCCAGTGCTTATCCTACAGATATCAAAGGGTTGGGCAAATGTCAAATAAAGGAATGCGATTTCCATATTCTATTAACATGATTCCCTTAATTTGCATGTCAGTTTTGAGCTGATTCACACTCAGAAGGAGGCAAGATAACCGAGTTATTTTTTTGTTGTTATGAGCCCTTAATCAGGACTCTATTTAGTGTTGATATAGCCAAGGGTTTAGGATTTGTTTTCAGCTATGTCCTTTAGTGATTGCTAATGATGCTGGGAAGGAAAATCATGTATCCATTTTGATAGCCAATAGTTCTATCCTGACCGTCTGCCCTTTAGCTTCTTTGTGAAATTTTGTGGGCCTGAAAATGGTGCTTTTGGAAATCTAATAAGGAAAAAAAAACAATTGTCCCTGGTGCAAAAGTGTATGAGATTCTTCTCACCTCTCTTTTCTTAGAATATTTCCCTTAGAAAACTTGCAATTGTAAAGTTTTCCTCTGTTCCTTTGAAATGTATAGAAATCATTCTAAATGTAATAAGCCTCTTGTGCCAGTTTTACAACCCAGGAAAGTTTTTTCTTAAGGGCAGTAAGCCAACTCTTTGAAATGTAAACATCAAGAGCCTTCTTGAGATGGGCACCATGCTCTAAAGTCTAACTATCTGCTTATCATAGAAATAAGAGAAGCTTTATCTTTCTTTCGTATAAAGACAATTAGCTAACATGGATGGCCTTAGGATGAAATTACTACATAAAAATCAGGATGAACATTGTATGATAAATGGTCCTATTAAGTCCTATTGCTTGAGAACTAGTTATCATTTAGAATATGTATGTAATGGGTTGTATCTACCTGACTATATCAAAAGTGTGGCTCCTTTCTGTTTTTTTTTTTTTTTTTTTTGCATTTCATTAATGAATTGCCTGTAATGTATATCACATTCTGGTTTAATACTTATTCAATATTGATTATTTTCTTTTATCTTCAGAGAGTTTTCTCAGAGTACTAGGACTGACAATCAACACCTACAGAAGAAGTAAATAAATCAAATGGCATATTACATTGCACACATCTTCCACAAAAAATTTCTTCAAAAGAAAATACCAGAACCAAGTCATGGTATTTTCAATTGTCTCATGTGTATGCGAAATCTGGACAAATGAAAAAGCAGGAATGAAGAAGAATAGATACATTTGAATAATAGTGCTGAAGAACATGAAATACACAATGGACTGCCAAAAACAAACAAATTTGTCTTGAAAGTATTACAGTCAGAATGCTCTGGAGAAGTGAGAGTGGGGAGACTTGGTCTTAAGAACTTTGGATATGTTATCAAGAGGGTTTAGTCCTTGGAGAAGGGTCTAACGCTTGGTTAAGAGAGGATCAGTGAAAAACAGGAAGATCTTCAATAAGATTGGTTGACACAGAGGCTGCAACAATGGCCTCAAACATAACAAGAACTGTAAGGATGGCAAAGAACCAGGCAACTTTTCATTCATACATAAGGCTGATATGAGTAGGAGGCGAACCTAACAATAACATCCAATAGAACTTTCTGTGATGATGTAAATGTTCTTTATTTGTGTTGTCTAATATGGTAGCCATTCACTACATTTAGCTATTGAACACTTACTTATAATTAATACAAGTGAAGAACTGAATTTCTCATTTTATTTCATTTTAATTTTAATAGCTACAAGTGGCTAGTGACTACCTTACTAGACAGTGCAACTCTAAAATATTTTAATCCTTATTCACTGAAATGGACACACTTAAAGTAAAACCTACATAATAAGCCATTTAGAACAGGAAACAAGGGCCTAGGGCACAAAGAACAGCGTGACCAAGAATTAGGAAGCTGGACATGATAATGGAGACTGGATGTGACAACATCGCTGCCCAATCATAAAGAAATGCAAGGTTTGTGAAGTGACCACAAGCAGGCACTCTAGCAAGGGACTTCCCCTAAATCTGGACATGGGAAGCTAGGAGCAGGGTTACATGTAGGTTACCTTTGCTTCATTAGCATACTGAATCACACACCCACCAAAGCCATGACAAGGACCAAAACATAACAAAAAAGAGGTGGCATCCCATTTTTAGAAATTCTCCATTCCTTCTCAGAAAATGAATGAAAACTCTCCCCTTTATTACCATATGCTAAATGCCATTAAAATAAATAAATAAATAAATAAAGTCAAGATCCTCTCTGGGTCTTCTTCACTTCCCTGAAACAGATCCGTTCTCTCCTTCATGAAAATACTTTCACTTTGCTAATAAACTGCTTGTGCCTGAAAGTCCACCTGCATGAGTGTTTGAGTAACGTGCAACTTGGCCAGTCCTTCAAGTGAGAGAAACCTGTCACTGGAGAACAACACAAAAAAGCATCACATATTTTGAAGTGGCCTGTTCACTACTGATTTCAAATAGCTCAATCAGTTCAATGCCTTCTTAACACAGGGATTTTAGAATCAATCATGAGACCAAAAACCAACCAAATCCACTGCCATTGTGTCAATTCTAACTCACAGTGACTCTATTAAGCATTTCAGAGACAGTGAATCTTTCTGGAAACATACTGCCTCATCTTTCTCCTGTGGAGCGGCCGGTGGATTTGAACCATAGACTTTTTAGGCAGCCCAATGCCTAAAACACAGCGTTATTAAATGACTAGCTTGAGTTGCTCAAAAAGCCAACAATCTCTGCTTCCTTTACAGATAATTCATGTAAGTATGTATCTAAAATTATTTTATGTTCATCCAACATGTAGTTAGAATATTATAACATCCTTTGCTGACTCAATGGAGCCATTTCTTGGGAATTTCTTTGTAGCCATATGAAACTCTTGAAAGAATGGCTCGTGCAAATCTCAGGTAACATGTAGCTTGAAAAATCCATTATAAGTGTATTATAGTCTTAGGTACTTTTGTTGTATCATAGAAAGTGTTGTTTGACCACTGTGATTGTCAGTGTATTTTTGAAGAAGGTTGCAGTTTTACATTGGTCTTAAATATTGGTGATGCAAAAAAATCCCAAAATGTATAGGAAGTCTAAAGAGAGCCCTTAACAACAACAACACCAGTAATGATATATTTAAATGGATACTTTTAACCTGCCACATTTTGCCCCGAGTTCAGGAAGGTACTGTTTTATTCAATAAATTATAGTCTCCCACTATAAAAACACATATGGTCATATAAGAAGCAAGGAAATGCATATTCAGTTTTTGAAAGAATTCCCCCGATTTACTTGTAATTTTATAACAATATTATTTTTAAGTGGTGTGCCTCTTTCACCAACTTTGTGAAATTAAAAAACCTCAATGAGAAGAATAGACATGATACCTCTGTTTGTGTCTCTGCTTTCAAGTTTTGTGAGTATACACCAGTCCCTTGGAAGGTACATCATGCTTGGAAAGGACATCATGTGTGGCAAAGTAGAGGGTCATCAAAAAAGAGGATGACCCCAATGAGATGTATTGACACAGTGGCTGCAACAAAGGGCTTAAACATAACAATTATAAAGATGGTGCAGGACCAAGCAGTGTTTTGTTCAGTTATGCATATGGTTGATGTGAGCTGGAATCAACGAGATGACACCTAACAACAACAAAAACATAAAAGTGAAATTGCTGGGTCATATGGTAATAATATTTTTAGTTGTTTCAGGAACCACCACACTCTTTTCTACAACAGCTGTACCATTTTATATTCCCACCAGCAATGGGCATCATACTTGGTAAAGTACAGGGTCAGCACAAAAGAGGAAGATACTCAATGACATGGATTGATACAGTAGCTGTAGCAATGTGCTCAAACATAATAACACTGGTGAAGATGGTGCGAGACTCCTCAGTATTTGGTTCTGTTGTACCTAGGGTCACTATGAGTCAGTATTTGACTCTACAGCACTCACCATCAGCAGTAGGCAAGGGTTCCAATTTCTCCACATTCTTGCCAACATTTGTTATTATTTATTTATTCATTTATCTCAGTTATCCTAAAGTAACTACTGCCATAGAGTTGATTCAGACTTATAGTGACCCTATAGTGGAGCACTGTGGCTCTGTATGATAAGTACCAGACTGTGAATTATAAAATCGGAGATTCAAGCCCACCAGCCACTCTGGTTCAAGAAGGATGAGGCATTCAGCTTCCACAACATTTACAGCCTTGCTGACTTGGAACCGACTCAATTTAACAAGAACATCAATAACAAGTACAACAAGACTAGGGCAGAGTAACATTGCTCTTTTGACTTTGTGAGAGTAAATCTTTACAGGAATAGACAGTCTCATCTTACTCCATTAGAGAGGTTGGTAAATTTGAACATCTAACCTACAATCTTAGTAGTCCAATGCCTAACACAAAGTACCACCAAGGCTCCATTAGTTATCCTGTTGTTGTATACCATCCTGTTGTCGTTAGGTGCCATCAAGTCGGTCCCAATTCTTCATAACAACTCTATGCCCAACAGAACAAAACACTGCCCAGTCCTGCACTAACCTCACAATCCTTGTTACGATTGGGCTTGAGCCAATTGCTGCTGCCACTGTGCCAATTCATCTCATTGGGGGAGGGGGGGTCTTCCTCTTTTTCTCCAACCATCAACTTTACCAAAAAAGATATCCTTCTCCAAAGACTGGTTCATCCTGATGGTATGAGAGACAAAGTCTGGCCATCCTGGCTCCCAAGGAGCATTCTGGCTATATGTCTTCCAACACAGATTGGTCTCTTCTTTTGGCAGTTCATGGTACTTTCAATATTCTTCTCCAATACTGTAACTTCTATGGTATTCCTTATTCACTGTTTAACTTTCACATGCATATGAGGTTATTGAAATTACCATGGCTTGGGTCAAGTGCACCTTAGTCCTCAAACTGACATCTTTGCTCTTGAGCACTGATTTGCTTGTGTAGCTGATTTGCCTAATGCAATACGTCTTCTGATTTCTTGACTGCTGCTTCCATAAGTGTTGATGGCTTGTCTGAGCAACTTCAAACTTTTCTCCATTTAGGTGGATGTTGTATATTGGTCCGGTGATGAAGATTTTTGTTTTCTTTACCTTGAGGAGCAACCCATGCTGATGGCTGTTGTCTTTGATCATCAACAGTAAGTATTTTAAATCTTCTTCACTTTCAGAAAGCAAGGTTGTACCATCTGCATATCACAGGTTGCAATCTTGATGCCACATTTTTCTTCATATAATCCAGCTTCTCAGGTTATTTGCTCAGCATATAGATTTGCTGAGTATCGTGAAAGAATACAACCCTAACGCACACCTCTCTTAATTTAAAACCATTTGGGTGTTCCCTTGTTCTGTCTGAACAACTTTCCTCATATTCTCATTAGCACAGTTAAATGTTCCAGAATACTCATTCTCCATAATGCTGTCCATAGATAGTCATGATCCACACAATCGAAAGTTAGTGTTAACCTGCATACGAGCAACTGATGGTCTGTTTTCTACCCCTGGCCTTGTTTTGGTTGATGACATGGAGGTTTTTCACAGTCTCTTTTCACAGATGTAGTTAATTTGATTTCTGTGTATTGCATCTGGTGAGGGTCATTAGTATAGTCAACTTTTATGTTGTTTAAAAAACAAGCATTTGCAATGAAAAAATCAATGGTCTTGCCAAATTCTATTTTGTGCTCTCTACCATCATATCTATCACCAAGGCCAAAATTTCCAGTTATTGATCCATCTTCTTTGTTTACAACCTTTGTATTCCAATGACCAGTAATTATCAATACACTTTCATTGCATGTTTGATCAATTTCAGACTAAAGAAATTGGTTGTTGTTGTTAAGTGCCATCGAGTCGGTTCCAACCCATAGTGACCCTGTACAGGGTTGCCGAGGTGTAACTGGTGAGCTTGAACCACAGACCTTGCATTCAAATGGCTTCGCAGTCTGGCGCATTAACCCACAGCGCCACACCAGGACTCCAAAGAAGTTGGTAGAACGCTTCAATTTCATCATTACTGGCTTTAGTGGTTGGTGCGTACATTTTAAAAATAGTGGGATTAACTGGTCTTCCTTTTAGACACAGACAGTGTCTTACTTCACGCTAAATCTTTGTATGTCTTTTTTGATGATGAATGCAATGCCATTCCTTTTTAATTTGTCACTCACAGCATAGTAAACCATGTGGTTGTCAGATTCAAAATGGCCAATACCTGTCCATTTCAGCTCATTAATTCCTAGAATATCAATGTTTATGCATTCCATTTCCTTTTTGACATTTTCCAATTTCCTTAGATTCATACTTCATACATTCCATATTCTGATTATTAATGGATGTTTATAGCTGTTTCTCTTCATTTTGAATTGTTCCCCATCAGTAAATGAAGGTTCCAAAGACTTTACTCTATTCATGTCATCACTGTCAACTCTACTTTCAGGAGACAGCTTTTCTCCAGTCATATTTTGAGCACCTTCCAACCTGAGGGACTAATTTTCTGACACTATATCTGACAATAATCTGGTTCTGATAGTGTTCCACTGCTATTTATAAGGTTTTCAGTAACTAAATATTCGGAAGCACTCCATCTCTCCTTCTTCCTAGTCTGTCTTTATCTAAAAGCTCTGCTGAAACCTGTCTACTGTGGGTAACCCTGCTGGTATTTAAAACACCCATGGCACAGTTTCCAGAATCACAGCAACACACATACCACCACAGTATGACAAACTGGCAGATGAATGGTGAATTGTGTCATCCTACTCAACTGTTAACAAATGAGCTAACAAATTGTTAGCCCATTGTTTTTATTTGCATTTCTTTGAAGGCTAATGATATTGAGAATGTTTTCATCTGTTTGGTAGTCTATCTATCTATCTATCTATCTATCTATCTATCTATCTATCTATCTATCTA
>NW_006408665.1:7305675-7314328 GCF_000296735.1 Chrysochloris asiatica | reverse complement strand
ATCTATCTATCTATCTATCTATCTATCTATCTATTTATCTATTTATTTATTTATTTGGTGAAATGTCTATTCAAGTCCTTTGCCCATTTTATGATTGGATTGTTTGTTTCTTTGTTGTTCAGTGGTTGAAATTTTATATATATTTTAGTTATTAAAACTTTGTAGAATATATGGTTTCTGAGGGGAGCGTGGTGGATTTGTATGATAAGCACTGGACTGTTAACTACAAGGTCAACACTTCGAGTGCATCAGCCATTCTGCAAGAAAAATATGAGACTTTCTGCTCCTGTAAAGATTTGCAGCCTAAGAAACCCTATACAGGGTTGCTATGAGTTGTAACTGACTCCATGGCACATAAAAACCATCACTAGATAGTTTCTGATGAGAGCATAGTAGCTCTGTAAAATAAGCACTGAACTGTGTACCACAAGGTTGGTGGTTTGAGTCTACAAGTTGCTCCATGGGAAAAAGATGAGACTTTATACTCCTGCAAAGATTTACAGCTTCAGAAACCTTAAACAGGGTGACTAAGTTGGAACCAACTAAAGGGCACTTAACAACAGCAACATATGACATCTGAAATTATTCTTCCAGTTATTGCCCTGAGATAATTTTAAACCTTAGACCAATACCCACTGAAGTCTTCTTAAAACCAAACAAAAGTTTGCTGTGAGTATTATGATCTATCTGGGATCAAAGCAAGAAAAGCCACTCAAAAGATTACATAGTAACCTTATGGGCAGTACATTTATGTTAAAAGGAGAGAATAACTCAGAAAAAGAAATATAAGAATGCTAGCACAATTTTAAGACTATGTTTGTCAATGTCGTTGAACTGTACATGTAGAAGCAGTTGAATTGGTGCATGTTTTGCTGTGCACATTCTCAACAACAAAATCAGAAAACACATTGCTATATAAAAATTGCTATATGTGATTTGTTATATGAAACATTGACATTCATATTTAGCATCTAACATTATTATTTTGGTAGCCCACATTCAGAAACCTGTATTTAATTCATTCTTTTTGTAAATATTAAGTATCTGGTTCAGTTCAGGTACTGTGTTGAATATTAAGGACTGTTGTTATTAAGTGCTTTTGAGTCGGTTCTAATTTATAGCATCCCTATATAGTGTTACTGAGGAGTGACTAATGGGTTTGAACCATTGACCTTGCAGTTAGTAGCCCAGTGCTTATCCTACAGCATATAAAGGATACACAGGTATAAAACAAATGCCAAAAGGAAGAAGGATAGAAAATAGATGTGCCCTAAGAGGATGCGTAGCTACAATTTTCTTGAGACTTGGAACCGGTACTTCTCATACCTTGAAGCACTCCAAGAAGCAGACAGGATCTCTGAAGTTTGGGGAAAGCAAGTAGGAAAACTCATGCAGTAGGTTTAGAGATTTATAACCTCATCTAAGAATTCCTTGCTGCTGGGAACCTTCAGAGAAATCATGTGAGTTTGGACAACAAGCCCATTAGCTATGAGAAGCTTGGAACAAAATTTGAGAAATGCTCTGCTGTGTGTGTAAAAGATGCAGGGACTTTGCACTATATTGCAAATGGAGCCTCTAAAATAACAGGGTCTGACACAGATTCTATTTCATTGACCTAATATGTAAAAGGGGTCTGGTATGGCACTATGGGATAAAACACTGAACCGACCAAACTGTAGGTTTAAACCAAATGATAGGTCCAAATTCACCAGCTGCTCCTTGGAAACCCTATGTTGTTGTTGTTAGGTGCCATCGAGTCGGCACCGACTCAAAGAGACCCTATGCACAGCAGATGAAACAATGTCAGATCCTGGGCCAACGTCACTACTGTTGCCACACTTGAGTCCATCAATGCTGCCACCTGGCCAATCCATCTCCTTGGGGGGTCTTCCACTTTTTCTCTGACCCTCCATCTTACCAAGCATGATATCTTTCTCTAGTGACTGTTCCCTCCTGACAATATGTCCAAAATATTAGAGATGAAGTTTGGACATCTTGGCCTCTAAGGAGAACTCTGGCTGCACTTCTTCCAAAACAGATCTATTGGTTCTTTTGGCAACCCATGGCACTTTTAGTATTCTCCTCCAACACCATAATTCAAAAGCCATCAATTCTACGATCTGCATATGAGGTTAATGAAAATACCATGGAAAGCCTATACAGGGTTGCAATGAGTTAGAAATGACTCAACAGCATTCAACAACAGCAAAACAAATATATAAAAGGAATCCTGGCATGGCACTATAGGGTAAGTAGTGGACTGTTAACAATAAGGTTGGCAGTTCAAACTTATCAGCCATTTGGTGGAAATTCTATATGGGGTTGCTGTGAGTTGAAACCAACTTGACAGCACTTACAAACAACTGTAAAAAGTGGTTATAAAATTGCATCTGGTACATAGTAAGTATGTATTCAAGTGGTGCTGCTATTATTGTTATTTATTAATTTTTAGGAGCACTATGGAACTGTAGAATAATCACTGCACTGGTAACCACAACGTTGGCAGTTTGAGCCACCAGCTGCTCCTTGATAGAAACATGAAGCTTTCTGCTGCTGCAAAGATTTACAACCTTGGAAATCCTATACAACTGACTCAAGAGCACCTAACAAACACATTTTTTGATGTTAAAATGTATTGTACTTTAAAGCAAATTGCAAAAGCATACTCGCTGCATACTAATTACTAATTTAGTAAGTTTCTAATGAGTAACTTTTAGTCACACGTAAAAATTAAAGACTAAGATTTTGTATCTTTTTCATATATGAAAGGACTTGTACTTTGAAATCAGTGTTCAGAACTTCAGGTCAAACCTAATACACCCACTCCTCACGTATTGAGTTAGGTTCCAAAGACCAGGCCACTATGTAAAAATTGGTGTTAAGCAAAAATGGATGATGATCATATAAGATCACAACATGGAAAAATGACTTTATTGTTACATAACTGCCTAATTTCACTATTACATAGCTGCCAAATTACATCATTGTATAACTATCAAATTTTATCATTACATAACTGCCAAACGACTGAGTATCATGGCTCAGTCAAGCTGACACATAACTTCAATCGTCATAGCCAGTGTTACTTCCATCTTTCACCTCGGTGTTTCTTATTGTAATATGAATATCATTAGTGTGTAAAATACTTGGAGTGTAGTTTTTTGTTTTTTTGAACTATTGTGATAAATGCAAAATGTTGAAGAGTGAGATAATACGGACCGTTGATGGCCCTGTAGGATAAGCACACCACTGCTAAGCAGAGCCCTGGTATTGCACTGTAGGATAATCACTGGACCACAAGGTTGGTTTGAACTGCGAGGCTGCCCATTCAAACTCACCAGTCACTCCTTAGAAACCCTATACAGGGTCGCTAAGTGTCAGAACCAACTTGACAGCACTAACTAACTACAAGGTGGCTAATTCAAGTCAGTGTAATGCAACAATAGATCATGGGCAATAGTTAGTAAAACATGTATTACAGCACTTAAATCCTTTAGTTCACGTAAAACTCTTTGGTCTCATTAGCTTAGAAAAAATAGAAGAAAAGAAAAGCTGAAATTAAGATCTTACTCCTTATAGTGTAATCAAGGAGATAAGTAGTGCTTCCTTCCAGCTGATTTTATTAACATTAAAGTTTTATGACAAATTATGAACATCCCTAGAGCTAAACACCCAATTAAAATAACATAAGCATGGCAGGATATCTATTATGATGTTTTTCTTAAAAGAAATCCTAATTATAGTACTGATAGAGTTCTGCATGGGCACAGAATTGCTGTGGGAATGGACTAGAATCACAATTCTAATTAACAGGTATATGTTTCGAATGTGTTGCTAACTCTAAAAATAAGTGAAGTTCAATCTTTGAAAATTCAAGTTTCTTGGAAATGAAAATAGGATGATCTGAATCATTTTGACCGTTCTCATTACTTTGCTGGACAATGAGTATAGGTAATCTTTGCATCTCATGTATATAGTTGACACATTGTTATTGTTGTTGTGAAGTGCTGTCGAGTCGATCCCAACCCATAGCGATCCTGTGTAGGGTTTCTGAGGAGCAGCTAGTGAGTTTGAACCGCCAACCTTGCAGTTCAAATGGCTTTGCAGTCTGGCACATTAACCCACAGCGCCACACCAGGACTCCGTATTGTTGTTGCTATCCTTAAGTGCCAATGAGTCTGAGTCATTGTGACCCTGTATAGCAGGGGTGGGGAACTTTTTTTTGCCAAGGGCCATTTGGATATTTATAACATCACTTAATATAAATTTATGTTACTATGAAAAAAAGCTCCTAGATTTATTGAAATTTGAGTCCTGCCTGTGATTGCCTTGACAGGGCCTGGCAGATGATGTTGAGGTTTGATATGACTGGTGGGTCAGATGTTTCCTTCCCCTGTAAATTTCCAAAGCTTTAAATCTTTGCAGGAGTAGAAAGCCTCATCTTTCTCCTGCAGAACAGCTGGTGGCTTAAATCACTGACCTTGTGGTTAGCAGATTAATAAATCATTTTATAAGACCAGAACATCTCACAGTACACTTATTGTTATGCAATGCTGTTGATGTTAGGTGTGCCAATTAATTCCAACTCATAGTGATTCTACGTACAACAGAAAGAAACATTGCTGGATCCTGTACCATCCTCACAAGTAGTATGTTTGTGACTATTTGTTGCAGCTACTGTGTCTCATATTTTAAGTGCTTTCCAATCTGAGAAACTCATCTTTTGTCATTATATCAGAACATGTTCTGCTCCTATTAATAAGGTTTACAAAGGTTAATTTTTCAAAAGTAGACTTCTTCCTTCCTTCTTCCTAGTCTGTCTTAGTCTAAAAGTTCCTCTGAGACCTGCCTATCATGAAGGACTGTGTTGGTATTTGAAGCACCAATGGCATAGCGTCCAACAACATAGCAACACATGTTACCATGGTAACCTGACAAGCTGATAGGTGAATGGTAACCTGAAAAGCTGTTATGAGAATACTAAAAGTACAGGACAATGTGGGTTTCAAGTCTGCAGCTATCTGTTAAAATAAGTTAAAAGAAATATGGTTTCTGTCAGAACACATAAAATATAATACAATAAATATGATTTTTAGTGCTAAAGGAATGTTATAGAATTCCAAGGAAGAAATTGGTGAGTTTTAAGGACTAGAACTATGATTCATGCAATCAATTAATTAAATACCTGTATTTTGCCAACTAAACTACTCATGTAATATCCTACAAGCATTTGGATTTAATTTTCATGGATCTATTTTCAATACTAATGGTGACCATTTTTATTATTTTTGCATAATGCTTATAAAGTTACTCATAATTAAGACTGCTGTAATTAATCTTCACATGAACATAATGTCTAGTATATTATATTTTGTATGATTAGCCTCCATGGCATATTCATTAGGAAAATACTTCACAAAAAAAGCAAAATACTTTGAATCACAAATTGATATATGAATTTTAGAGCAATTAGTTATTTACAAGGAAAATATAATTTAAATTCACATCTCCCTTATCTCTTATATGAAATATGTTATATATGATGGGGGTAAAAAAAGTGAGTGGAACCTTCTGGACAAATCCCCCTGTAAGGCTGAAACTCAAAGGGAACACATGAGCAGGCATATAACCTTGCTGGCGACCACATAGGTCTACTGGTGAGTGGACAAGGGGAAAGGCAGCAATGAAGAAATGGGCTGAGTTCAACTACATTGCATAGACACCCACTGATCTCAAGATAGGAGAGAGAGGAAGGGCTGGTTGGTCGAAAATGTGGTGAGTCCTGGTGACACCTGAGTCCATGAACCAGGACATAGCCACAGATGGCTAGAGCCGAGACTGAAGCATCCAGCTGATACGAAGTGAGGGGAGACACAAAAGAACACTCAAACTTGCAGATAGTACCCATTTGACCTAGCCTCAATGGCTTGATAATCAGAACTCAACTAGAGGAAGATAAAAAAACAAACAAACAATTTTTGATAAAGGAAACAAGGGTACATTGCTACAATTTGATGAACTTGACCTATAGTTATGGATGTAGTAGCTCAAAATATCAACAGAGAGGGAAAGAGTTTTCACATCAAGTATCAATGCTATCCCTTCTGTATACAGGGTAGATAGGGATGGGCAATGTAGACAGTGATTACCAAAAATGAGGGGGCAGTAAAGGCACAAAGTGACTGGCTTACAAGTTTTAAAGAAGGAGTTTACTTTAAGAGTGTGTTGGGGGAAATAGAGTCCCCACTGAATAGTTTTCATCTTGTCTAGATGGGTCTGGTAAAAAGAGATGGGGATAAGAATCTCATGATTCAATACTGAGTAATTGTTATCATGACAAATTGTGACTCTCACAATTGTAAAGGTAGACGTTTTGTAATAAAAACTGAAGAGTTGTTAATCTTACAGTCCAGAAATACAAGACCCTAGGACCATTAAGGGAGAAGAGAAGAGCACCAAAGGAATGAAGGACCCTATCCAGAAAAACAGTGACACCAGAGATGGAGGAAGAGATGTGTACATGGGGAGAAGAAACAGCTCAGGACTCTAGATTGATGGAAAAAGGGACTATGAGCCAGCAGCCAGGAGGCAGCCTAGAAGAAGGTGCCCTTGGTAGTTTAAGTTATTATAGATGACTGTTGTTGTTTTTTTTAAAGGAGCTAAAATAAATAGATAGATGGTACATTATTGTTTTAGGTGCCACTGAGTCAGTACCGACTCATAGAGACTCCATGTACAACAGTATGAAACACTGCCCAACCCTGGGCCAACATTACTACTGTTGCCAAGCTTGAGTCCATTGACGCTGCCACTTTGCCAATCCACCTCACTGGGGGTCTTCCTTTTTTTCTCTGACTCTCCATCCATCTCACCAAACATGATATGCTTCTCCAGTGACTGGTCCCTCCTGACAATATGTCCGAAGCATGAGAGACAAAGTTTGGCCACCTTGGCCTCCAAGGAGCACTCTGGCTACACTTCTTCCAAAATGGATCTGTTGGTTCTTTGGGCAGCCCATGGCACTTTCAATATTATCCTCTAACACCATAAATCAAAAGCATCAATTCTTCTATTGTCTTCCTTATTTACTGTCCAGCTTTCGCATGCATATGAAGTTATTGAAAATACCATGGCTTGGGTCAGGCACACCTTAGTCCTCAAGCTGACATCTTTGCTCTTCAACACTTTAAAAAGATGTTGTGCAGAAGATTTGCCTAATGCAATATGTCATTTGGTTTCTTGACTGCTGCTTCCATTGTTGATAGTTGATCCAAGAAGAATGAAGACCTTGACAACTTCAGTCTTTTCTCTGTTGATAAGAATGTTTTTTATTGGTCCACTGGTGATGACATTGTTTTCCTTTACATTAGATACAATCCATATCAAAGGCTGCGCTCTTTGATCTTCATCAATAAATGTTTTAAGTCATCTTCACTTTCAGCAAGCAAGGTTGTATCATCTGCATATAGCAGGATGTTAATGAGTCTTCCTCAAATCCTGATGCCACATTTTTCTTCATATAACTCAGTTTCTCAGATTATTTGCTCATAAGAGGCTGTGGAATGACAGATATCTTTGCTGATGTCTGATGGATCTTGGCTGAAAGCAGAAAATATCAGAAAGATGTTTACCTGTGCCTTAATGATTACATGAAGGCTTTCGATTGTATGGATTATGACAAGCGATGGACAACATTGCGAAGTATGAGTATTCCGGAACACTTAATTGTGCTCATGAGGAATCTGTACATGGACCAAGAGGTTGTTGTTTGAAGAGAATATGGAAACACTGAATGGTTTAAAATTAATGAAGGTGTGCGACAAGGTTGTATTCTTTCACCATACTTATTCAACCTGTATGTTGAGCAAATAATCTGAGAAGCTGGGTTATATGAAGAAAAACTTGGCAAGAGTAGTGAGGTTGGCTCAGGGTCAGGCAATGTTTCGTTCTGCTGTGCATAAGGTCACTATGAGTTGGAACCGACTTAATGGCACCTAACCACAACAACAACAACAACAACAAACAGGTTGAATAAGTATGGTGAAATAATACAACCCTGTCCCGTAACTTTTTAATTTTAAACCATTCAGTGTTCCACCCAATGTTCTGTTCAAGCAATTGCCTCTTGGTCCATGTACAGATTCCTCATGAGCACAATTAAGTGTTCAGGAATACTCAGAGTTTGCAATGTTGTCCATAGCTTGTCATGAGCCACACAATCAAAAAACTTTGCATAGTCAATAAAGCACAGGTAAATATCTTTCTGATATTCTCTGTTTTAAGCCACGATCCATCGGACATCAGTGATGATATCCCTCATTCCACGTCCTCTTTGGACTCCAACTTGAACCTCTGGAAGTTCTTTGTCAATGTATGCTTGCAGCTGTTTTTGTATTACCTTTAGTAAAACTTTATTCGCATGGGATATCAAATAGATTGTCCAATGATCTCCGCATTTGAGTCACCTCTCTTTGGAATGGGCACAAATACAGATCTCTTCCAATCAGTTGGCCAGATAGTTGTCTTCTAAAGTTCTTGTCATAGATGAGTGAATGCCTTCTGTGCCGCCTCACTTTCTTGAAAGATTTCAATTTTGATTCCATCAATTCCTGGTTCCTTGTATTTTTTGCCAATTCCTTCAATTCACCTTGGA
>NW_006408665.1:7283096-7304675 GCF_000296735.1 Chrysochloris asiatica | reverse complement strand
GGTATTAACTGGTCTTCCCTGTAGGCGCATGGATATTATCCTATCACAGACAGTGTTGTACCTCATGACTGATCTAGATATGTTCTTTTTGACGATGAATACTACACCATTCCTCTTCAATTTGTCATTCCTAGCATAGTAAACCATGTGGTCATCAGATTCAAAATGGCCAATACCAGTCCATTCCATTTCATTTCTGATTTTCCTAGATTTATACTTCATACATTCCATTTTCCGATTATTAATGGATGTTTACAGCATGGAGGGGATTATAATCATTGTAATAAAATGATGTATATGATTTGTTGAATGTAAAACTGATGATCTACCTTTTAAACTCTCACTCAATTTACAATAAAAACTTTCAAAAAGTGAATAAAAAATTCAATTATCTTTTAATTCCCTTTTTTGCACAAATGTTTTAAAGCCTCCTTATAGGTAGATATGAATATACAGATACATATAGGGGAACAGGGGTGGAGAGAAAAACTTCAACAGGCTCATGGAAAAATGAAATTAGAAGATAATGGCATTTTTCAATGAATTTTTGAAGCCCCCTAATATATCTGTAAATAGAAATCCTGGAATGGTACTGCAGGATAAACACCTGGACTTCTGATTACAAAGTTGATCATTTCAAAACCACTAATCATTCCCCTATAAAGGGTCACTATGAGTCAGAATCAACTTGAGGCACATAACAACTATAATTTGTGTTTAAATGTATGTGTGTGTATCTCAGATACATTAATATAAAAATATCTAAATCTTCCCAGTACTCTCTCCCACCAAAAGAAAAAAACAGCACGAACTGGAGAAAATGTAGATAATCACTGTCTCTATTGTGTGAAAAAGCCCTTTTTTAATAAACAAAAAACAAAGGAAAAGTCATAGATTTTAATAATGCATCAGCATTAAAAACTGCCCATACCAAAAGAAACATAAATAAAATTAAAAGGCAACCATAACATGAAAAAGTAATTTTCATAATAATGTTTTTGTTCTAGCAACACTGTATAGGATTTCCAAGGAAAGAGAGGTGGGTTTGAACTCCTGACCTTGTAGTTAATAGTCTAGTGTTTGTCCTAGAGCACTACACTAGGACCCAGTTATAATAATTGTTGTTGTTGTTAAGTGCCATTGAGTTGGTTCTGACCCATAGTGACACTGTATAGGGTTTCCTAAGAGTGGCTGGTGAACTTGAACCACCGACCTTGCAGTTCAAATGACTTTGCAGCCTGGCACATTAACCCAAAGCATCATTAATTAGGTTGTGTCGAAAATTACCTCAATAAACCAAAAAACACTCCCATTGTTATTGAGTGATTTCTGACTCATATTGTTTGTTATTGCTAAAATTGAGTTGGTTCTGACTCATAGCACCCCTGTATAGGTTTTCAAGGAGCAGCTGGTAAGATTGAAACACTGTTCGACCTTGCAGTTAGCATTACATTGCCTAACCTATCATTAATATATCATTGTCCTCCTTTAATCCTCATTATAAAATCCAGTCATTTTACATCATATTTTTTAAATCTTAATTACCTTTATTTATATCTTTAAGACAGCCTCTCTGGTCCAGAATACCAACAACTTTCTCCTGTATAGCCACTGGTCTGCCCACATCTCATCTGGCAACTTTCCAGTCAGATACACCATGAACCATCTTTCCAAGTTCCAATTCTGATTATGTGACTTTCCCTAGGTATAGAAGGGTGAGTCAAAGAGTAATGCTGCTAAGATTTCAGTTCATATATGCATGGGTTTATTACAAACAAATATGTTTAAACATGCCTCTGTGGTCAGTGGATGATTGTAGACAAGTTCTCTAAGTCTTAGTCTCGTCAGGGTGGTGGCTTCAAAAACAAGATCCAATCAAAATGATAACTACCAAGAGCCAGTTAAATTTAAGGCTGAGGTCAACTCAGAAGGTTATGGCAATTATTGTGTTTTGTTCTTTTTTGGAATTCCTAAGAGGAAATCTTGATTGATTTTCTTGAAGGACCCAAGACAATCACAAGGGCTTTTATGAAGATGTATTTTTTAAAAAAAAAAACTTAAAAACTGTATTGGTGAGATAAAGGCCAGGAAAGTTGTCCTGAGGAAGTTTTCCCACTATGACAATGCACTTGCTCCTTTTCAAGGTTATTTAGCAAGGGCTGTCCTATGATAACTTCCTTGGGAAACTTTACCACTCAACAGTCGTAATTCTGCCCTTCTGACTTCTTTTTTCCCAAATCTCAAATAAACATTTCAAAGGAACATGATCTGAGTCCCTCAAGGATGCCAAAACTCCTGTTTTTTGGCCCCCTTTTGACATAGTATAAATTAAAGAAAGCAGTCTTCTTGGAGGAGACGTTTACAGAGATGGAAATGCTGTGTTCAGAACTATAGACCTAAATGGAGGATATGTCAAAAAACAACAGCTTCACATTTTGATATTTTTGTGTAATAAAGGTTTCTATGATTTTGTAGCAATGCTTATTGATTTGCCCTTATTTAAATGAGCCAAAGATGATCTCTTTGGTCACAAGTTTGTTTATTTCTTCACAGCAGACTAAGACTATTAGCCCAAAGCCAGATGGCTCCAAATTCAAAATTTAACATATCCAAGTTCATTAAAGATAGCCCTAACAAACATATTTTTAGCCATTTAGAATCTGCCTTCTTTGCAAATCCCATGAGACTTCACTCAACATCTGGTGGTAGTGTGTCGTGGAGTTGGTTCTGACTCATAGCGATCCTGTATAGGGTTTCCGAGGCTATACATCTTTATGGGAGCCGAAAGCCTTATCTTTCTCCCTTGGAGCAGCTGGTAGTTTTGAGCTGGTGACCTTGAAGTTAGCAGCCCGACTCATAACCACTATGCTACCAGAACCATAAATAAGATAAAGCCTGTAGCTACAAAAAACCCAAAGCTGCTACTGCCCTTCCCAGATCCTTTGACAAAGAGCCTCCCAACCTTGCTACTGAGCACATCACACCTAGATATGTAAGCCCTTTTATCAATTTCTCTTCTCCCCTGGGAGTTCCCTTGCTCTCTTCCCCTCCAGGGCAGTACTTATGTTCAATTCCTACACCCAGCTACTATTTCTGCAATGTCTTTATCTATAATCCTCTCTAGATGCACACCTATTTTTGCAACACCTTATTTTGCAAGACTCTCATCTTTTGGTCTTTTTCTGGTATCAGCCCTGAAAGGTACCACTCCAACCACCATGTCAGTGGCATCCAATGCTTTTTCTTTTATACCCCTCAACCTCATCCTGCCATATTGACTTTATTCTTAATTAGTGCCTTTGCATAATGCCTTTGTCTCCACTTGAAATATTCTCTCAACTCATTTCTTCTCTTATTCAGCTGTTCAATATCATTGCTTCATGGACATTTTTTTTCTGACTAGATCAGGATTAATGTACGTTCTTTTGTCTGTGGGTGACATTCTTCCTCAATATCTAACCTCAGCTTAATTTTATATTTGCATGTGGCACTGTGGGTTAATGCGCTGGACTACAAAGTCAGTTTGAACTACAAGGGTGGCAGTTCAAGCTCAACAGCTGCTCCTTGGAAACCCCATACAGGGTCTCTATGGATCAGAACCTAATCTACAGCACTTAACAACAACAACAATGTGATGCCATACGATAAGCCTCGACCTCTAGGTCGGTTTGAACCTCAAGGTTGGTAGTTCAAACTCACCAGCCGCTCCTCGGAAGCTCTATACAGGGTTGTTATTAGTCAAAACCAACTCTATAGCACTTAATAACAAATTTCATCAGAACATTTTTCTTCCCAACAAAATAAAATTATCACATCAGAAAACTTGAGAAGCTTTCTGAAGGTTAGGATAGAGTCTGCTTTTCCCCACACTATTTCCCATGTCTGGTTTGTAGAGTCAGGGCCTTCTGGGGAGCTTAATGCATATTACATGCCTAAGAGTAGATTCTGTGCTTTCAGAAAAGATCCAGACTTAAAGATCCACTCAGAATAAACTGAGTTCTTGTGTCTGTAGTTTAAAATCTATTTCAGTACAATAATATGCTGAAAGGGATAAAAATTCCAACACCATATGTACATATTAAAAGAAGGAAAGAGTTTTTCCTTCTGTCTTCCTGATTCTCCACCTGGTACAACTGTAGTACCCCCGCCCCTCCTAATATAGACTCCTTATTTTAGCATAATCTTGGGCTTCTCCTTTTCTCTAACTTCCCAGAATTTTAGTTAACAATTTTTATTTCTTTTTATAAGTGCTCCCTAATTAAGCCTTTATTTTCATTTCCATTATTACCTGAATGCTGGTTAAAGTCCAAATTATTATAAAGGTCTCCATTATGAGATTTAGATATTAATGCTCAAAGAAGCCATAGGAGATCCAGATACACATGACATTTAAATGGATGAGTTTCAACAGGCCAAATCAGAAGCCCAGGAGAAACCAGGAGGAAAGACTAACAGGACTCAGGAGCCTCGCTCTCATCCCGTCAATCACAGTCTGTGTTAGCTGCTATATATTTGGTTTCAAGTAATAGTTACTCAACAGGAAAAGAAAAAAAGTTCAAGAATCTTTTGAAAAGTTTTAAAACATCATCTAAGGTTGCCTTTTCTATATATTTCTGCCAATTCGAAAGCTACTGTCCTTTAAAATCAAACTGAAAACCTACCACACACAGATGCATTTTCTACCAATTTCCAGATACCCTGACTCTTCTTTGTAGGGTACTACAGAAGACTTCATTCATTCATTCATTCACTCATTCATGCATTCATTCATTTATTCATTCACCTATTTTCAACCCTACCCCATCTGCAGTTAGACTGTAAGTTTATTCTAGCAAAGACACTACTTAACAGATTTTTTACTTAGCTCACTATGACTAATGTTGAGATAATTAAGGATAACAAAAGCTGATCAAATGATCATGATTTTAATGAGGAAGTAAAAGGAATATGCTATATTAGGAATAACGAATAACATTTTCTAGCAGAATTTAGAACAAAGACGAACCAGTTCATTGGGGCTTTAAACTGAGAAAGATTTGGCAAGAGTGAGATGATGAATGAGGAGAGAATCCCAAGGGTCTGGCACTTTTTTATCTGTGTAAGGAAATGAAGTGTGAGGGCATACTCTTTATGCCTAAATGTATTCTTTGTCAAAACAGTTCTTATGCATATCTATATACGCTCTCTAAAAAGAATCACAAATTAACTAAAAATAAAATATATTTCATGTTCTTACTAACAAATACTTTCTGTTTCTCTATTAAATAAAAAGATTACCTAGAATAGTTTTATTCAATTCTTCTCACATCTAATTCTTTATGAAGATGAAGCCAACTCAAATGTTACCTTTGTCCTTCTCATGTTTGCTTTCCATGGAAACTCTTTTTTTTTTGGGGGGGGTGAGTAGGGAAGAAGAGTGGGCATTAAGCATCGTAATATACATTAAAGAGTTCACATCTGATAGTGCTGACTTTCACAGTCTGCACTGATTGAAAAATTGCTTGTTTGATGACAAAAATAAACTTGAAGGTAATTGCAATTACATGGAGAAGGCACAATATTGTTACATTCACATCACCTCAGTTTAGATCTAAGTTGATTGCAGCTGTGTAATATATTCCCTTCTGTATTATTGTGCGAGCCACAGTGCAATGGTCACGTGGCTTTTCTATCTTCCTTCAAGATACCTGTCTTAGGGTGTCCACATAGCTCTACTCCAAATGTGCCACTTTAAAAAAAGTAGATCCTAAATGTGCCATTGTTTTGTTTCCACCATGTTTATTTGGTCTAGTCTAAAATATGAAGTAACAGAAGGATGGTAGATTAGTATATTAGGTAAAAAAAAAAGACCTGGACTCTTGATTTTTCTAAATTTTACTTTAGAATTCAGAGTTTCATATAATTCTTGATTTAAAAAAAAAATTAAGGATGGTTTAGTGAGATACTATCTTATTTCTGAGGTCCTGATTTGTTTGAGTATCTGTTTTTAAAAAATAATAATTGTTGTTGTTGTTAAGTGCCGTCAAGTCGATTCCGACCCATAGCGACCCTGTAAAAAAAATAATAGTCAAACTAAATTTTAAGAATTAAAACTATTCGTAAAATTCTAAATTAGAAACTTTTTGCCAAATGCAAAGTGATGAGAAGGTGGAATAATCATTATTATAACACAAGCAAGTCTGTAATGATGGCATGCTAGACCGATACATTCTATAAAATCACCATGCCACATTAATGCCATTCACAGTTCTTGGACAATAGAATTATTTGTCAAGACTTGTTCTGTTAAGCAGACCTGTAGTGCAGTGATTAATCACCTAGTTGTTGACCAAAGTAATGACTGTTCTAATCTTTTGGACAAAGATGTGGAAGTCTGCTTCTGTTAAGATTACATCCCTGGAAACCTATGGAGCACTTTTACTCAGTCCTATTGGGTTTCTATGAGTCAAATTCACTACACAGCATCGAGTTTGTTGTTGTATTAGTTTAATTTGGTTTCAAAGTCCAAGCTTTCCATAAAGAATTTAGCTTATATTGAAAGGACAATGAATAATTCACATTTTCCTATTTTGTATATCAATTAATATCATCAGAAAAGTAAGACAGCAGACCATATCATGGAACAAAAAGAATAGATTATCAAAAAAATCAAATATTAAATTCTTACACATAAAAAATAAAAGAAATGAATAATCCCTCAATATTGTTGTTAACCCACCAATCATCTGTCAGTTTGTAGTACTGTGATGACTACCATGTTGCTGTGATTCTGGAAGCCATGCCACAGGCATTTTAAATACAATCAGGGTCACCCACAGTGAACAAGTTACAGCTGAGCTTCCAGACAAAGCTAGACTACTTCCGAATATTTAGTCACTGAAAACCTTATGAGTAGCAGTGGAACACTGTCAGCACCAGAATACTGAATATTGAAACATGATGAAGAGCAGCATAATATTATCAATTATAGTGCCAGAAGATGAGCCCCTCAGATTGGAAGGTATTCAAAATATGACTAGGGAAGAGCTGCCTCCTCAAAGTAGAAATGATCGTGATGACATGAATGGAGTAAAGCCCTTGGGATATCCATTTGCTGATGGGACACAACTCAAAATGAAGAGAGAAACAGCTATATAAACCTCCATTAAAAATCAGAACATGGAATGTATGAAATATGAATCTAGGAAAATTGGATACTAACAAAAATGAAATAGAATGCTTAAACATTGATATCGTAGGTATTAGTGAGCTGATATGGCCCATTTGAATCTGACAATCACATGGTTTACTATGCTAGAGTGACAATTTGAAGAGAAATTGCATCACATCATCAAAGAGAACATATCAAGATCTGTTTTGAAGTGCAACAGTCTTTGATAGGATAATATCCATATGTCTACAACCAAGACCAGTGTTAATACTGATCTTATTCAAATTTACACACCACCTGCTAAAACAAGGGATGATGAAACTGAAGAATTCTACCAACTACTTCAGTCTTAAATTGATCAAACATGTAATTAAGATGTGTTTTTAATTACTGGTGATTGTAATGCAAAAACTGGAAATAAAGAAGTAGGATCGGTAGTTGAAAAATACGGTCTTGGTGATAGAAACAATGCTGGAGATTATATGACTGAATTTTACAAGACCAATGACTTCTTCATTGCAAATACCTTTTCTAAACAACATAAAAGATGACTATATACATGGACTTCACTGTATGGACTACACAAAAATAAAACTAACTACATCTATGGAAAGAAACAGTGAAAAAGTTCCAGATTATCAGCCAAAACAAGGCCAGGGCCAGACTGTGGAACAGATCATCATTTGCTCATATGCCAAGTTTAGGCTGAAGCTAAAGAAAAATAAAACAAGTCTAAGAGATCCAAAATATGACCTTGAACATGGTGGTGGTTATGTGCCATGGAGTCGGTTCTAATTCATAGTGACCCTGTACAGGGTTTCCAAGCCTGTAAATCTTTAAGGGAGCAGAAAGCCTCATATTTCTCTCACGGAATAGCTGGTAGTTTTAAACTGCTGACCTTGAGGTTTTCAGCCCAATTTGTAACCACTACACAACCAGACCTTGAACATATCCACTCTGAATTTAGAGATCACCTGAACAACAGATTTGATGCATTGGACACTAAAGACTGTAGACCGAAAGAGTTGTGGGATGATATCAAGAACATCATAGCGGGAAGAAAGCAAAAGGTCTTGAAGAAGACAAGAAAGAAGGAATGACCAAAATAGATTTCAGAAGAGACTCTGAAATTTGCTCTCCAGCATAGAGATGTTAAAGCAAATGCAAGAAATGAATATTCAAAAGAACTGAACATAAAATTTCAAAGCTCAGTTCGAGAAGACAAAGTCAAATATTATAATTCTATGTGCAAAGACCTGGAATTCAAATACCAAAAGGGAAGAACACGCTCCGCATTTCTTAAGCTGAGGCAACTGAAGAAAAATTTCAAGCCTTGACTTGCAATATTGAAATATATTATATAGTCAAAATATTGAATGATGCAGAAAGCATCAAAAGAAGATGTAAGGAATACACAGAGTCTCTGTACCAAAAAGAAGTGGTCAATGTTCAACCATTTCAAGAGGTAGTCTATGCTCAAGAGCCAGTGGTACTGAAGTCCAAGTGCATTAGTGGCATTGGCACAGAACAAGACTCTAGGAATTGATGGAACACAAACAGAAATCTTTCTACAAACTGATGTGGCACTGGAGGCACTTACACATCTATGACAAGAAATCTGGAAAACAACTACCTGGCCAACTAACTGGAAGAGCTCCATATTTGTGCCCATACCAAAGAGAGGAGACCCCACAGAATGAGGAAATCATCGGACAATATTAACATTGCATGCAAGTAAAATTTTGCTAAGTATAATACAAAAATGGCTGCAACCATACACAGAGAACTTCCAGAGGCTCAAGCCAGATTCAGAAGAGGATGTGGAATGAGGGATATCATTGTAGACATTAAGTGTATCTTGGCTGAAAGCAGAGAACACCAGAAAGATGTTTACCTGTACTTTATTAACTATGCAAAGGCTTTCAATTGTTTATATCATGACAAGCTATGGGCAACATTTCTGAAAACAAGTATTTCAGAAAGCTTAATTGTGCTCATGAGGAACATGTACATAGACCAACAGGCAGTAACTCGAACAGAACAATGGAACATCAAATGGTTTAAAATTAGGAAAGATATGCACCAGTATTGTATTTTTTTCACCATCCATATGCTGTAGTCTGTATGCTAAACAAATAATCCAAGAAGCTCGATTATATGAAGAAGAACAAGGCATCAAGATTGGAGAATGACTCATTAGCAGCCTGCAATATGCAGATGATACAACCTTCCTTGCTGAAAGCGAGGAGGACTTAAATTACTTACTGTTGAAGATCAAAGTGTTTGGTATGGGTTGCACATCAATTTAAAGAAAAATAAAAATCCTCACCACTGGACCAATAAACAACATCCATATAAATGGAGAAAAGATTGAAGTTGTCAAAGACTTCATTTTGCTTAGATCAGCTATCAACAATCATGGGAGCATCAGTAAAGAAATCAAATAACATATTACAGTAGGTAAATTTACTGCACAGGTCCTCTTTAAAGTATTGAAGGGCACAATTGTCAGTTTGAGGACTAAAGTACGCCTGATCCAAGCCATAGTGTTTTCAATAACCTCATATGCATTTGAAAGTTTGACAGCAAATAAGAAAGACTTTAGAAGAACTGATGCATTTGAGTTATAGTGTTGGAGAAGAATCTTAAAAGTACCATGAACTTCCAGAGTAACAAACAAGTCTGAGTTGTAAGAAGTACAACCAGAATCCTCCTTAGAAGTCAGAATGGCCAAACTGTCTCTCATGCTTTGGACATATTGGTCTATTATCAGGAGGGACTAGTCCCTGGAGAAGGATATCATGTTTGTTAAAGTGGAGGGTCAGAAAAAAGCAGAAGACCTCAAGCAAAATTGATTGGCACAGTTGTGGGAGCAATGGTCTCAAGCATAGCAATGACTGTGAGGTTGATACAGAACCGGGCAGTGTTTGGTTGTGTTGCGCATAAGGTCGCTATGTGTTGCTATCAACTCGATGGCACCTGACAACAACAAGATTATTGTTGTCAGGTGCCATCAAATTGGTTCTGACTCATAGCGACGCTCCTTAGGGTTTTCAAGGAGCCGTTGGTGGGTTTGAACCACAAACTCTGCAGTGCTTGTCCTTACAACACCATGGTGGGATAAATTGGCAAGTGCATATACATCTGTAGAGAGAATTAGCAAGACAAAAGGATCACATACACACATACACATATCTTCCCAGAAAAGAGTTCAAAAGAAAAAATGATGGAAATAATCAAGACATTTCAAAGTGACATAAAACCATTTGATTGTCAGATTCAAAATGGACAATACCAGTCCATTTCAGCTCACTCAAGCCCAAGATATTGATGTTTATGCATTCCATTTCATTTTTAACAACTCCCAATTTCTCGAGATTCATGCTTTGTACATTCCATGTTTCAATTATTAATCGGTGTTCATTGTTTAACTTTGAGTTGTGCCCCATCAGGAAATGAAGGTCCTGAAAGCTTACTCCATTTTCATCATCATGGTCAACTCTACTTTGAGGAGGCTGCGCTTTCTCAGTGTATTTTGAGTGCATTCCAACATTAGGGGCTATTTTCTATAACTGTATCTGATAGTATTCTGGAGTTCTTCATAATGTTTCAGTATTCAATATTCTAGGGCTGACAAGTGTTCCACTGCTAGTCATAAGGTTTTTAGTGACTAAATTTGGAAAGTTGTCCATCTTTCCTTCTTCCTAGTCTGTGTCAGTCTGAGAACTCAGCTGAAATCTGTCCACCATTGGTGACCCTATTATTGTTGTTAAGTGCCATCGAGTCAATTCTGACTCATAGCGACCCTGCACAGGGTTTCCAAGTAGCGGCTGGTGAGCTTGAACTGCTGACTTGAAGTTCAAACTGATTTTTCTGTCCAATGCATTAATCCTCAGCACCATACCAGGACTCCATTTGGTGACCTCGCTGGTATTTAAAATATCTGTGGCATATCTTCCGCCACAACAGTTGGAAAAACTGTGGTGGTGAACTTGTTGTTGTTAAGAGCCATCGAGTCAATTATGACCCATAGCGACCCTGTGTAGGGTTTCCAAGGAGCAGCTGGTGAGCTTGAACCGACCTTGTAGTTCAAATGACTGCAGTCTGAGGCATTAGCCCACAGTGCCACACCAGGACTCCGGTGAACTTGATAGACTTACTTACCTAAAGTATCAATGATGATTGCATAAAGCTACAAAAATGTTTTCTTAAAGAAGACATCCATTTTTTTTTATTAATTAAAACAATATAGTAATAGGTCAATACTTAACATACAGTAAAAGATGATAAAATGGATAATTCAGAAAAAATCATATATACAGAAACTGAGTGAATTAAAATGAATCCTTGCAATGAAATGAAATATCATAGGATGAGTGTAAAACCAATGTTCTCCCATACAAACTATCACTCCACTCACAATAAAAACATTAAAAAAAAAAAAAAAAAGGTAAGGGGAAGAAAAAAAAACAAAAAAAAAAAAAAGGTAGCCTTTCTGATAAGTGGGTAAAAAGATAAATTATTCAACAAATGCTACTAGGAAAATTGGGGATAATTTGGAAAAACTAAATTTGATTTCTAGTTTAGGACATTATTGTTGTTGTTAGGTGCCACTGGTTGGTACTGACTCATAGCGACCCTATGCACAGCAGAACGAAACACTGCCCGGTCCTGGGTCAACCTCACTATTGTTGCCACGCTTGAGTCCATGGATGCTGCCACCTGGTCAATCCATCTCATTGGGGGTCTTCCTCTTCTTCTCTGATCCTCCACACTACCAAACATGATATCCTTCTCCAGTGACTGGTCCCTCCTGAAAATATGTCCAAAGTATGAGAGACAAAGTTTGGCCATCCTGGCCTCTAAGGAGCACTCTGGCTGCGCTTCTTCCAAAATGGATCTATTGGTTCTTTTGGCAGCCCATGTGACTTTCAATATTCTCCTCCAACACCATAACTCAAAAGCATCAATTCTTCTATGGTCTTCCTTATTCATTTCGCATATGAGGTTATTGAAAATATCATGCATATGAGGTTATTGAAAATATCATGGCTTGAGTCAGGCACACCTTAATCCTCAAGCTAACATCTTTGCTCTTCAACACTTTAAAAAGGTCTTGTGCAGCAGATTTGCTTAATGCAATGTCACTTGATTTCTTGACTGCTGCTTCCACGAGTGCTGATAGTTAATCCAAGAAAAATGATTCCTTGACAACTTCAATCTTTTTTCTGTTGATAAGAATGTTGTTTATTTGTCCAGTGGTGAGGATTTTTGTTTTCTTTACAAATTTTAGATTGATAATAATTTATTAGTAAAAATACATTACATAATTACCTTTTTCTTTTACATGGGACATTTTAGATGAATGACTTCCTGTATTGTGAAATGTAAGTAAGGAGTTCTAAGGAAGGCAAACACTGAGAGTAATGTGGACAGAGACTTAGCTTGTTCTCAATTTAATTCAGATTGGTTGAAATGAGTAAATGTGTGGGTCCAATTTGCATAATCTTTCTATGAATAATAATAGGATGCAAGTACTCAATCTGCTCCAGATTTAGATCCAAACCGAAATGCTAGATTTGACAGAAATCATCTTCTATGATGGAACAATCTTTAAATGGTGCTATCAAATTTCAAAATAGACTGTCTCTAAAAACATATGACTCCTTTTCTGTAACCACGGTGACATCTCCAAGCTCTGTTCAAACCATTGGTGCTATCTGTGTTCTTCTTTTGGTGGGAAAAAAAAATGCTTCTACTAGTGATTTTTACTTGGAAAAGTTCTATGTCAGAATCAAATTGGCACTTCAACTAAGCAGCTATTACAAGGTAAGGATTGTCAATAGCTGATCATCTTGAATACATTTTTTTTTTTGGGCTGATTTATGGCAATCACTGATGTCCATGCCAGCTTTTACTTACTCTTTTAATTATTACTGATATTCTAAATCTCACCACTTACACCTCTAGTCATGTGTGCAAAATTGCTATAATAAGAACTGACACATGCTAATTTAGCTTTTAAATTTATTAGATTTAATTTGCATTTATTCATACAAAGAAAGTTCAAAATTACATAATAGACATTGCATTCAAGGTTTTATTTATTTATGATGCCTCAATAAGGACAAAGGAGATGATATGCAATATGTGAAAGATAACTGTTGCTAACTAAATTTTAAATTGTTTCAAGTACAACTTCTGTGTGGCTCATGCTTTTAAATATCTTAATACAGAATTAAGAAAAATATTTTTCAATAGATTGAAAATGCCAGTCTGACTGTGATTTTATCTTTATCTCTTTACACCTAAATAATACTTTACAAGGATTTTATGCAAAAACTTTGGACTTATCTGAATTTTCTTTATGAAGTATCACCATTTACAAAATCCATCTCCCCCTGATTAATAACTGGCCTTGGTCTGGAAAATTCAAAGGACACTCGGGGTATAATATTGAGGTATAATACTCAGGGTATAATATTAAAACATGTTTTGTCTACATTCTAATTTGATGTTAAATAAATTCAATTAGTTCCCTCTACACTAGAAAACTGATATTGAATATTTACTGGTGCCTTTTATTGGCAATGAAACACTCTAGAAAATTTAACACTCTATAATTAAGGAGTCTGGGTAGCACAAGCATCTTGTGATTGGATGTTAATCCAAAGGCTGATGTTTTGAACTCACCCCAGCAGCTCCACAGAAGACATGGTGATCTGCCACTGGAGAGAGTAAAGCCAAAAAAAAAAAAAACCCAAAAAACCCCTATGTAGTAATTCTATTCTTAACATGTGGGTCCCTGTGAGTCAGGGGCCAGCTCAGCAGTAGGTTATGATTCTTTAAGAACCAGGAACAACAGAGAAAATGATAAAGTTGGGATTCAAAGTGACTTGTCAGGCTCCAAAGGCATGGTCCTTCCCATTCATTATGCCAGCCAAACATCTTCAATGGTTGAGATTTGGTATTTCCTTGGTCAACCAATTTATTCTTGGACAGTTATGACTCTAAATTTTATTTTTCTTCTCTACTATTTTAAAGTTTGTCACTGGTATTAATTCCAATTTCTAGTGCTTAAGTGCCAAACCCAGATTCTATTCCTTCTTCCACATGAAAGACATGAAAAGACAGCTTCCTGTGAAAAACAGCTGTGACTGCTTAGGTCTGCTGCTATGCAACCTAAATTGTTCTTGTTAGCATTGTAGTCACTCTGTTTTAAACTGGGTTCTGTTGGATGTTAGTCCTTTTATAGTAAAATAACCAAAACTAAACAACAAACTGCTCTCCAAGCATGGCCTAATCAGCACATTATATTTGGTTGCTTTGGTCATATTATTAATCTTGGTAGGTTTCTCAGACATGATGCATGGAACTTCACTGGGGTCATTGACAAGAATAAGAAGACAATGCTGGGTGACACACCAATAAAAGTCTACACTAATGCTTAACCTCATCATCTGCATATTTTGGGACAATAGATAAGCTATTGATGAACTTGTGCTTAAATCTAAGCAAAGTGATTTGGGGCAAGTAACTTAACCACAAACTTAATTTCTAAGTAGACATATTGAGAATAACAGTATTTCCCTGGAGCTGTTACAGCAAATGATACTCACAGGTTCCAAGATAGTTCTCACATTGAGTAGATGCTGTATAAAAAGCACTTTCTTGCTGTTAAGTGAAAAGTTCCTATGATATTATCACTGTTGTTGTTGTCAATTGCAGTGGAGTCGGTTCCGATGCCTAGCAGCCCTGTTTCAGAGGATCTGACCTTGTGGTTCAAACTGACCTTGCAGTCCAGTGCATCAACCTGCAGCACCACACCATGTCATAGAAATAACTAAAAGCATGAGCCCATAGCTTTAGGCAGTAGCTTCTCTGTGTGAAGCTACGTATAAGTGTACAAATATCAGACCAAGTTCCTATGTTAATAAACTGAAGAATAACTGATCCCTGCTAATTATGGTATTGACAAAGAATATAGACTATGCCATGGACTGTCAAAAGAATAAACAAATTGTCTTGGAGCAAGTGCAACCAGAATTCTCTTTAAAAGTCAGGATGGGGAGATTTTGCCTAATGTACTTTGGACATAAGATCAGGAGGGAAGAATCTCTGGAGAAGGACATTATGCTTAGTAAAGTCAGTGATAAAGAAGAACCTCAATGAGATGAATTGTCACTGTGACAGTATAAGCAAAACTATCTCTGCACTTACTAATAATATTTACTTAAACACACACCAGATATTATGGCAAGTGGCACTGACTTTCAGAGAGGGCAATGCATTTGATGGCCAAGGATGGTGACATGAATCCACTCTTGGCTACTTTTGACTTTGCTATATTTCCTCACTCAAACTACTTAGCTTTTACTATCCCACTCTTTTTTTCTGATCTAGAAAATGGTGATAATGATATTGACCCATCTCACAAGAATGCTGTGAACAAATACTAATTAATGTTCAAAAAATACGTGGAAAAGTAAATTGCTATTTAAATGCAAACTATGCGTATTCAGCTATGTGTCATAGATACTGAAATGGCATCACCTTGCTCAAAGTGGGTAAGCCAAATAAATAGCCTGACACCTGCTCAAATGCCATTCTCTTTTTCTCACTCTATTTTGAGGCAACACCATTTTGATGGATTTTTTTGACTGGAAGCTAGCAATAAGAGTGACTTGAATGTCTTTTCTTTTGAAAAGGCACAGGATGAAGGGATATCAGAATGAGAAGTGATTAAATTGCTCAGGAGAGGGAGGAGTGACTGCAGGTAGTATAGGTTATGCTGGGGAGAAATCTGACAGCTCAAGACCTTTTTCTCCAAAAAAACTGAAGAAAGATATAACTATACTCTTCTCATACAAGATCCACTGATTTGGATGAACAGGTACAGCTACCCTCGAACTCTAAACTGTCAGGTTAAGAAAGCATTTTGAGATTGCCAAATAGATTACAAGCGTAAAATGGTTCAAAAACAAGAGACTACATA
This sequence comes from Chrysochloris asiatica, assembly GCF_000296735.1. Classification (NCBI taxonomy): domain Eukaryota; kingdom Metazoa; phylum Chordata; class Mammalia; order Afrosoricida; family Chrysochloridae; genus Chrysochloris; species Chrysochloris asiatica. The sequence continues at coordinate 7,288,530 of NW_006408665.1, read as the reverse complement.
AGCCATCCCACCCTCTGCCAAGGCAGCTCTTACTAGAGCTGAGCAGCTGCTTAACAGAATCTCACTAATGTATGCTACCCCAGGAACTATGTAGCGGCCTTCATAGGCTTCTGTGAAAGAAGCTGCTAAATATTCTCCAAACTCATTTTTTACTAACTCGTCCAGCTTATGATGCCTCCCTTGCTTTGACGACGTAAAGAACATAATGCCTAAACCATCTGGAAACATTTTATCTGAGTTGTCTTTTTACCCCACCAGGGGTTGATGGCAGGATTTGCATTTTTCAAGGCTTTTCGATTTTAAGCAGTTAATCATCTTAGAGAATAGGGATATGCAATGCTGGTAGTGTTTCTTGGGAGACTTGATAGAAACTCAGCAGAGGAAAAGAAACGTTTTTAGTTTGAAGTGGAAGGTTGCATTAAACATGAAATAAACACTCTATGCCTGTGCTGCCAGACTCTAAAAATAGTCCCTTGAACAGATTTTAAAGTGCCATTCTATGCTTCCTTCAATGAAGCCCCTGGCACTATTAGCCTGATTACTACACAAGGCGAGAGCCAGATGGTTTGCCCTTGAACTGAAATCAAAGAGCCTCCTTTTATGTGCACACTTTTTTTCCCCCCAAAAGTGATACCTTCCTAAATATGTAAAGGCCCCATGTCAACTATACAAAGGAAATCTTCTGACCCATTACAAACTCTCTATTCAGAGTCTGGTACTCTTTTCTAAGCAAAAGGAATAATTAAAATCAGAGTTAATTAAATTCATGAAAATGTGTCCAACAGCCTCAGATTAAATGTTTTCAGACTAAAATGAGTCCCAGAGTTGAGACATCCAACCACTTTACCAATGTCAAATTCTGTTTTTATATAATGAAATATGTTAGACTCTTGCTACTCAGGAGTCAAGCATTACTTGAGTGAGAGCTTAATAGAAAAGCACCGTTTTAGCCCCACCCTTGCCCCCATGCCTACTGAATCAGAAGCTATATTTAAGTAAGATTCTCAGGTGATTTGGATTCATGTTAAGGTTTTAGAACACTGGGTAAGTGGTTTCTAGCCAATGCCTTCTCCCTAGAAAGCACTCCTGTGCCAGTCTCACATTCTTTGCTATGTTTGAGCCCATTGTTGAGGCCGCTGTGTTAACCCATCTCATCGAGGCTCTCCCTCTTTTTCATTGAACATCTACTTTACCAAGCATGATGTCCAGAATTTTCCATGGATTGATTCCCTCCTGATTATATGTCTAAAAGTGCATGAAATGTAGTCTCTCAGCCTTGCTTCTAAAGAGTCTTTTCGTTGTATTTCTTCCAAATCAGATATACTTGTTCTTCTGGCAGTCCATGGCATAGTCAGTATTCTTTACCAACACCATTATTAAAAGGAATCAATTAGTCTTTAGTTTTCCTTATCTAATGTCCAGTTTTCCATGCATATGAGATCACTGAAAACACAGGGACTTGGATCAGGAAAGCCTTAGTTCTCAGAGTGACAGCTTTGCCTTTTAACACATTAAAGTGGTCTTTTGCAGTAGATATGCCCAAAGAAATACATTGCTGGATGTTTTGACTGCTGCTTTCATGGGTGTTAATTGTGAATCCAAGTAAAATGAAATGATCAACAACATTCAATCTTTTCTATGTTTAATGTAATGTTGCTTATTGGGGCAGCTGTAAGAACTTCTTTTGTCTTTATGGGTTTTTTTGTTTGTTTGTTTTATTTTTACTAAGTGCCATTGAGTCGATACTGACATGGTTTCTGAAGTTTGTATCACCAATCTTATGGTTCAAAGTTCAGTTCTTATCCTACAGTGCCAATCAGTTGTCTTTATGTTGTTGCTAAGTGACCTGGAGTCAGTTTCAACTTATAACGAACCTGTACAGGGTTTCCAAGGAGCAGCTGGTGATCTTGAACTGCCGACCTTGAGGCTCAAACAGACCTTGCAGTCCAGCACCTTAACCCACAGTGCCACACAAAAACTCCAGTACTAAGGTGTAATCTATAGTGAAGGCTGTATTCGTTGATTGTCATCAATACGTGCTACAAGTGCTCTTTGCTTAGAGCAAGCACAGTTGTATTATCTGCATATCATTATGCTAATGAGTTGTCCTCCATTCCTGATGTTCTTCTTCATATAGTCCAGCTTCTCAGATTATTTGTGTAATGTACAGACTGAATAAGCATTATAAAATAATATAATCCTTTCCTTATTTTAAAACTTTAAGTATCCTCTTGTTCTGTTTGAACAACTGTCTCTTGGTCTATGTGCAGGTTCTGAATAAACATAATTAAGTGTTCAGGAATTCCCATTTCTTGTAATGTTATCCATTGATTGTTGTTGTTGTTAGGTGCCAACGAGTCAGTACTGACTCATAGCAACCCTATGCACAACAGAAATAAAAACACACCACCTGGTCCTCTGCCAACCTCACAATTGTTGCTATGTTTGAACCCATTGCTGCATCCACTGTGTCAATCCATCCAGCTGGGGGTCTTCCTCTTTTTCTCCACCCCTCCACTGTACCCATCACGATGTTCTTCTCCAGGGACTAGTCTCTCCTGACAATACGTCCGAAGTATGAAGACAATGTCAGGCAATCCTGGCTTTTCTGGCTGTACTTCCAACACAGATATGTTAGTTCTATTGGCAATCCGTGGTACTTTTAATATTCCCCACCAATACCACTTTGCTCTAAAAGAGGTCTTATGGAGCAAATTGGCCTAATGCAACACATTATTTGATTTCTTGACTGCTCCTTCCATGAGTACTGATGATTGATCTGAGCAAAATGAAGTCTTTGACAACTTTAAACTTATCTCCATTTATATGGATGTTATTTATTGGTGACGTGGCGAGAAATTTTGTTTCCATTACATTGATGTGCAAACCATACTGAAGGCTGTGGTCTTTGATCTTCATTAGTAAGAAATTTAAGTCTTCTTCACTTTCAGCAAGCAAGGTTGTATCATCTGCATTTCATAGGTTGTTAATGAGTCTTCCTCCAGTCCTGATGCCATGTTTTTCTTCATATAATCCAGCTTCTTAGATTATTTCGTAAGCATATAAATTGAATAAGTATGGTGAAAGAATACAATTCTGGCACACACCTTTACTAATTTTAAACCATGCGGTGTTTCCTTGTTCTGTCTGAACAACTGCCTCTTGTTCTATATACAGGTTCCTCAGGAGTACAGTCAATTCTTCCAGAATATTCATTTTCCAAAATGTCATCCATAGTTTATAATGATCCACACAATCAAAAACCTTTGCATAGTCAATGAAGCACAAGTAAACATTTTCTGGTATTCTCTGCTTTCAGCCAAGATCCATCTGTCGTCAGCAATGATATTCCTCATTCTACATCCTATTCTGAATACATCTTGAACCTCTATAAGTTCTATGCCAATGTATGGTTGCAGCCATTTCTGTGTTACCTTTAGTAAAACTTTACTTGCATGGGATATCATGATATTGTCTGATGATTTCCGCATTCCTTTGGGTCTCCTCTCTTTGGAATGGGTACAATATGGATCTCTTCCAGTCAGTTGGCGAGGTAGTCATCTTCCAAATTTCTTGGCATAGATGAGTGAGTGCCTCCAATACTGCATCAGTTTGTTGAAGGCTCATAGAAGCCTTCAATTTTGTAAGTCAAGGCTTGAATTTTTGTTTCAGTTCCATCAGTGTGAGAAATGATTGAGTTCTTTCCTCTTGGTTTTCTAACTCCAGCTCTTTGCACATTTTGTTACAATATTTGACTTTGTCTTCTCGAGCTGACCTTTGAATAATCTGTTCAGCATTTTGGCCTCCTCATGTCTTCCGTTTGCCTTAGCATCTCTATGCTTGAGAGCAAATTTCAGAGTCTTTCTGACATCCCTTTTGGTCTTTTCCTTCTTTCTTGTCTTTTTAATGACCTTTTGCTTTCTTCCTGTATGATGTTCTTGATGTCATCCCACAACTCTTCTGGCCTTCAGTCTTTGATGTCTAATGCATCAAATCTGTTCTTCAGATGGTCTCTCAATTCATGTGGCACAATTTCAAGGTCATATTTTCATTTCATGGACTTGTTTTAATTTTTATCAGTTTCAGCCTGAACTTTCATATGAGCAACTGTCTGTCCTTGGCCTTGTTTTCGCTGATATGGAGCTTTTCTATAGTTATCCATAATCTATTATAATCCATACCATCAAATGTCTTTGCATAATCTATAAAACACAGATAAAAACTTTTCTGGTATTACTTGTTTTCAGTCAAGATCCATTGGATGTCATATTTCTCACTCCATGTCCCTATCAATGATCTTCTGCAACTCATTTTCATTATCATTACCAAAATTTTACTTGTATATGATGTGAATGATATAACTTGATGACTTCTGTATTCTGTTGGATCTTCTTTCTTTAGAATGGCACAGATATGGATCTTTTCCTGTTGGTTGGCCATATAGCTATCATCCAAATTTCTTGGCATAAACAATTGTGTGCTAGCAACATTGTGTCTGTTGAAAAATCACAATTAGCATTCTGTCCACTCCTTAAATCTTGATTTTCACCAAGCCTTCAGTGCAGCTTGAATATCTTCCTTTAATATCATTGGTTCTTGATTATATGTTACCTCCTGAAATGATTGAATGTCTATCAATTATTTTTGATATAATGATTCTAAGCATTCCATCTTCTTTTGATGCTTCTTTCATTGTTTAATATTTTGTCTATAAAATATTTCAATATGGAGGTTTTTCTCCCTCGTATTTTGTAGCGTGGAAGCTCCACTGAAACCTGCCTATCATGGGAGATTTTGCTGCTAATTGGAATACTGGTGGCATAGCTCCCACCAAGCACAAAAGCCAACACTGTATCTCCAATTGATAGAATAGCGGGAGACCACATGAATACTTACATATAAAAGTATTAACTGACACATTTATTGAACATCTACAATGTGCTAGGTAACATTCAGAAATAGAAAAGACATTCTCTCATCACAATGTCTAGAATCATAAAACAATTACAGTGTTGGATTGGGGCATGTGGAGAAACAAAACATTTAAGAAAGAATCAAAATGTCTTTTATGGATGATGGTTCACTGAGACAAAGAAGAAGATATTCTTGGATTAGATATGATGATTTCTGTACTCCACCCTAAAGAGTTGAAATTTAAATCAGGGAACTCATCACAAAATCTAATACTTTACAGTAGCCAGGGAAAAAAGAGTAAAGCGGGATGAAACGAAAAGGAGTTTGTGAGGAGTTAAAGGGCAGTCATTCTTTAACTCCATGCTGTGGACCTGCCGATACCATAACGTCTGAATTTTAAAATCAGTCATAAATCCAGATTTGTATTGTATATGCAATTTCATATACTTATAAATTGTTGTTGTTAGGTGCCAACAAGTAGGTACCAACTCATAGCGACGCTATGCACAACTGAATGAAA
>NW_006408665.1:7277122-7278076 GCF_000296735.1 Chrysochloris asiatica | reverse complement strand
TATTGAGGTGAGATGACATATCATTGTTGTTTAGATTTGCATCTCTCTAATACCTAGTAATTTTAAGCATTTCTTCATGTGTTTTTGTGGCTACTTGAATGTATCTTTGGCTAAGTATCTATAAATGCCCTTTACCTATTTTATATTTGGATTATTTATCTTTTTTGTTGCTGAGGTACTAAAGTTTCCTATAAAATCTAGCCCCTTTTCCAACATGTTGTTGTAAAAAAAAAAATTTTCCCTAGTCTGTAGGTACTCTTTTTGTTCTTTTGGTGAAGTCTTTATATGAGCATAAATATGTAATCTTTAGGAAGACCTAGTTATCTAGATTATCTTCTGCTGTTCATGCATTTTTAGTTATGTTTGATAGTGTATTTATCAATGTCTTTGGACCTCTAATTTTGTCTCTATGTTTTCTTTGATGATATTTATAGTTTTAGGCTTCATATTCAGATCTTTGATCCATCCTGAGTTAGTTTTTGTAGATGGTGAGAAATATGGATCTGCTTTCATTTTTCTACAAAAAGATATCCAATGTTGCTAGTGTCATTTCTTAAAGAGACTATACTTTCCAGGGTCAATGGGTTTTGACCCTTTGTCAAAGATCAGCTGTCCATGTTGTTGTTGTTGTTGTTGTTGTTAAGTGCTGTCAAGTAGATTCCAACCTATGGCGACCCTGATAGGGTTGCCATAGCATGGCTGGTGAGCTTGAACCACTGACCTCACGGTTCAAATGACTTTGCAGTCTGACGCATTAGACCACAGCGACACACCAGGACTCCCAGCTGTCCCTAGGTAGATGAATTTACTTCTGGGTTCTGAATTGGTCTGAATAAATGTGGGAAAGTGAATAGGACTGTAATGTATATACATAAGAGTTAAATAGATAATTTCAAAGAGCAGCTTGAGATGACAAAGTCAAATATTATAACAAAATATACAAAAAACTGGAGT
>NW_006408665.1:7270541-7277022 GCF_000296735.1 Chrysochloris asiatica | reverse complement strand
GCACCTTAGTCCTCAAGCTGACATCTTTTATAGGCTGGGGCAAGAGAATTAGGGAACTTTTTTAAATCTGTAGAGCTTTTTATGTTATGTGCCTTTGATTTGACTGGGACTACACAGGTAATCCAGGATCCCTAGTAGCATTGTTGTTGTTGTTGTTAAGTGTCATCGAGTCAATTCTGACCCATAGAGACCCTGTATAGGGCTTCTGAGGAGCAGCTGTTGAGCTTGAATCACCAATCTTGCAGTTCAAACAACTTTGCAGTCTGATGCATTAGCCCCCAGCATCACACCATTGGGCTGCTAATCACAAGATCAGCAGTTCAAATCTACCAGCTCCTTCATGGGAGAAATATAAAACTTTCTACTTTCATTACAGATTTGCAATCTTAGAAACCCTGTACAGGGGTCACTATGAGTTGAAACCAACTTGTTGGCACACAACCACCACTGCATTTTAAACGAGCTCTGGTAGTATAGTGGGTTACCAGTTGGGCTGCTAAACACAAAGCCAGCAGTTTGGATATACCTGCTGCTCCATGAGAGAAAGATGAAGCTTTCTGTTCCTATAAATATTTATAGCCTTGGAAACCCTATATAGGCTTGCTATCAGTCGGAACCAACCTGATGGTACATAACCACCTCCACTACAGCAAGGTAATCTGGAGTCCAGTGTGGTGGCTTGGGTAAGCACGGAACTGCTAACTACAAAATCAGCAATTCAAACCCAGCAAGTGCTCCTACGAAACCTTATACAGGGTTGCTAGAGTTGGAATTGATTAAACGGCACCACCACGATGCTGGAAGCTATGCTACTGCTATTTGAAAGACCAAGCTGAGCTACCCATGGTGGATATGTTTATGTGAACTTCAAGACCAAGACTGACTAAGACAAAAGGCCCGGTGACCTGCCTCCCAAAACTGTTGCTTTTTAGTGCCGTTGAGTATGTTCTAACTCATAGCAAACCTATATCGGGATTCCAAGGAGCAGCTGGTGGTTTTAAAGTGGCAACCTGCAGTTTGCAGTTCAGTGCTTATCTTACAGGACCTCACCAGGACTCCATAAAATAGCCATTGAAAACTCTAATGCTAGAAGGTGAATCCCTTAAATTAAAAGGCACACAACATGGACAATAACTGCAATGTACTAGAGCATACCAAGGATGGTGAAGGTGAACAGGACTGGGCAATATTTAATACACTGTATTAAACCTTATCATGTTTGGTAAGGTAGAGGGCCAGAGAAAAAGAGGAAGACCCCAAGCGAGATGGATTGGACAAGTGGCAGCATTGATGGGTTCAATTGTGACAACAGTAGTGAGATTGGCCCAGGACCAGGCAGTGTTTCGTTCTTCTGTGCATAAGGTTGCTATGGGTCGGTACCAACTCGAGGGCACCTAACAACAGCAACATGGGGGCGGGTGTCATGAGTTGGAGTTGTCTCAAAAGCAACTAATAGCAACGTAGAGATAAAGCACATAGAAGTAAGAATTTGATCAATGTTCACCAGATATAAAGCTTGCATTGCTAAGCTGGCAACTTGTTTGTAATAAGTATTTCAGCCTTCAGAAATTACTATAGAATGAAAGAAGGTCTTATAACAGATGTTCAAAGGGCATTAAATATTATAAATCAAGCTGACTTCATATTTCTTCTTAAAACAGCTTTTAACAACAGCTGTGATTCTTTTATTTGCTGCTTTTAAAGTAAACTTTTATATCTATAGTTTTAATTGTAGGTATTCCATCTGTGATTTTAATTATTTATTTATCTCCAATTTTAGCAAAAGAGCATTGATTAGGAATTAAAATAATTTTTCTCCTCTAACTCGTCATCAAATAAGTGATAGGAAAAATTTTAAATATGCTTTTGGTAAAGATTAAAAAAAAAAAAAAAGCCAACACAAAAATCTCTACAAAAATTATAGAAAGAAGAGAAATGATGAAATCTAATTGAGTATTAAAACATGCTGTTAAGCACATTTTATTTAATTTTCAATATGTGTTCTGAACATCATTAATATAGTCCAATCTGCAGCTGTTTCTTTCCAAATACAGAATGTCAGATCTGGAAGACTACAGCTTTCATAGCCAATCAACAACTGTAAGTATGGTTACAAGGTATGCAAATAACTTTGACTTTAAATATTTTGCTTTTTATTGTTTCCTCAAATAAATACTAGGAAATAATGCCAGAAACAGTGGTTTTTAAACTTCAGGATGAAGTGGTTATCGAGCGATTTGTTAATATGGATATTTCTAGGCTTTATCTTAATAGTGTTTAATTGGCTTGAGATGGGTCCTAGGAATCTAATGTTCTGAAGGGGTCTCAAGTGATTCTGATACAAAGGTCCACAGCTTATATTTTGAATAATGATGAGCAGACTCTACTAGAGTACCTAATACCTAGCAAAGTTGAGTCCTTAAGGAAGTTATAAAAACAAACACCTTCTGAGGTATAACCACAGGGATAATACTGGTGAATATAAGCTCCTTGAAGGAATGGACATGTTTGTTGACAACCATATCCACAATATTGATATCAGTACCATACAGACAGGAGGCACTCAGTAACTACTTGTTGAATGAGTACATGAAATCGATAATTAAGCATGTCATCACTTAACTGTCTAACCTTCCTGTCCTTCATTTGGTCCTCTGAACCACATATCCTTTAGTTAGGTAAAGAGCATGTGTCAGCAAACTGTTCACTGACATTGGTGATATTCTTTATAATGAATGGATATTCTCTTGGTTTCCATTCTGGCCATTCTGCTACAAGTAACCTAGTTACCCTACCCACTTACCATTTTATCTTTGGGGAAAAAAAAAGAAATTGTTGACCATTTATTTACATCAATTATTTTTTTAAAGGATGCAGTTCTTTACGGGTGATAACCTTTATTTTGTGAGCCAATACGTAATCTAGCTAAAAAGGTGACCTTAGGGGATAGTTTTAGTTCAAGTTTAAAGAATATCTCAGGACAATAAAGAATATCTCAGGACAATAATCTCAGGAGTTCTTCGACTTGTTCAATAATTTTGACCTTTTTAGGAATTTGAGGTTCTGTTCCACTTTTTGCTCCCTGATCAGAACAATAGGTACTGGTAGCCAGACACCACCTGATTTTTCTGGTCTCAAGATAGAAGAGACTGTGGCTTCTATACAGTCCTGTAGATTAACTTCTACTCTGAATTTTGGGATTCCTTCTATCTCTTTTGCTCCAGATGAATGCATCTTAGAGGGCCAATAGTAGACTTTTAAGACCCTTGAAAGCAGTCATTAAAGTAGAATACAGAATATAAACTTCATAAATTATATATACTATCCCATAAGACTATGGTCTATGTCTTCAAACCCAGAGAAGCAGTCCTGAAAAGTGTCTGGTGACATCTACGCAGTATCTGGTGGAGTTCTGGTATGGCTTTATAGGATAAGCTCAGACTGCTAACCTCAAAATCAGTGATTTAAAACCACCAACTGCTCCTAGGAAACACATAGGATATTGAAAATACTATGACTTTGGTAAGGCCCACTTTAGCCTCAAAGTGATATATGTTTGTTCTTGAACACTTGTCTTGTGCAACAGATTTGCCTAATGCAATATATCATTTAACTTGACAGCTGCTTCCATGAGTGTTGACTGTGGATTCAAGTAAAATGAAGTCTGTGACAACTTCAATCTTCTCTCCCATTAACCATGATCTTATTTATTGGTCCAGTGGTGAGGATTTTTGTTTTCTTACACTGAGGTACAATCTAAACTAATAGTTGTGGGTTTTGATCTTCATTAGTAAGTTTTTAAAAGTTATCTTTGCTTCCAGAAATCAATATTATATCATGTGCACATGGCAGGTTATTAAAGTCTTCTTCAAATGTGATGGCATGTTTTCCCCCATATAACGCAGCTTCTTAAAGATTATTTACTCAGTATACAGACTGAGCAAGTATGGTAAAAAGTATAACCCTGGCACACAACTTTCCTGATTTTAAACAATTCAGTATCCCCTTCTTCTGTTCTAATGGTCTATGTCCAAGTACCTAATGAGCACAATTAAGCGTTCTGGAATACACATTATTTGCAATGTTCTCAGAGCTTGTCATGATCTACATAGTCTAAAGCCTTTGCATAACTAATCAATAAAGCACTAGTATTCATCTTTCTGAAGTAGCTCTCATAGCATAGTGGTTACGAATCCAGCTGTGAACCTCAAGGTCAGCAGTTCGAAACTACCAGCTGTTCCACAGGAGAAAGATGAGGCTTTCTGCAGCCTTGGAAACCCTGTATAGGGTTGCTATGAGTCGGAACCGACCCCACGGCACATAACAACAACAACATTCATCTTTCTGATATTCTCTGCTTTCAGCCAAGATCCATCTAATTAGCAAAGCTATCCCCAGTTCCATGTCCTCTTCTGAATTTGGTTTGTATGTCAGGCAGTTCTCTGCCAATATACTATTGCAGCTTTTTAAAAATTATCTTCAGCAAAATTTTACTTGCATGTGATATTAATGATATTGTTCAATGATTTCCACGTTCAATTGGGTTACCTCTTTTGGAATGGGCACAAAAAGGATTTCTTCCAACTGGTTCACCAATCTTCCAAATTTCTTGGCATACGTAAGTGGATTCCTTCAGTGATGTCTTAGTTTACTGAAATATTTTAATTTATATTCTTTCAATTCCTGGAATCCTGTTTTTTCGCCAATTCCTTCAGTACAGCTTGGACTTCTTCCATAGCATCAGTTTTTGATCATATGCTATGCCTAGAAATGGCTGAACATTAACCATTTCCATTTAGTACAGTGTATTCCTTCCATGTTTTTTGAATTATGTTCACTAGAAATTTGTTGATAACGTTTGTGTCAGTAGTTGCAGAACACTGGCTTATAATTTTGGATGTCGTTTTTTTCTTTCCTTTTCTTTTTTTTAAAGCTTGTATTGTGAATTGAATGATAGTTTACATGAGAGAACACTAATTTTGTACTCAATCCATTGTATTTCATTTCATTGTAATGATTACAATCCCCTCCATGCATTATCATTCAACAGGGTTTGCTCCTATTCCCTCTGTTTTATTATTACTATTATTATTTGATGTACACAAAAACACTCAGGAAAATATAATCATTTAAACAACCCAAGGACACAATCTGATCCTACCATATTTCATTTCATTGCAATGATTACAGTCCCCTCCATGCATCATCATTCAACAGTATTTGCTTCTATTACCTCGTTTTATTTGTTTGTTTGTTTGTACACAAAAACCTCAGGAATATATAATAATTTAAACAACCAAAGGGCACATTCTTAAAGCCTGTTTCCTGGCTGCCAGCACACATCCTTTCTGTTTCCATGAGTCTAGAGTCCTCAGCTGCTCTCGCTCCCCATGTTATCATCTCTGCCTCTGTCACTGGTGTTGATATTTCTCTGGATAGGGTACCACATTCCACTTGTGTTCTTCTCCCTTGATGGTCCTAGGGTCCTCTGTTCCTGTACAGCAAGATTAACTACTTCCCCTTTTTGTTACAAAACTTCTACCTTTACAGTTGGGACAATCGCAATTAGGATAGCAATTACTCAATATTGAATCATAAGAATCTTATCCCCATCTCCTTTCACCAGAGCCATCTAAACTAGATAAAAATTATTCATTGGGGATTCTACATGCCCTGTATACTCTACAACTAAACTCCCTCTTGAAAACTTATAAGCCAGTAACTTTGTGCCTTTATTGTCTCCCCTCCCCATTTTTGGTAGCCAGTGTCTAAGTTGCCTGTCCCTATCAACCCTGTGCACAGAGGGGATGGTAATGATCCTTGATGTGAAGATTCTGTCCTTCTCAGTTGGTATTTTAAGCTACTACATCCATAAGTATAGGTCAAGTTCATTAAATTGTTGCGATTTACAGTTGTTTCATTTATCAAAATGTTTTATCTTTCTCTAGTCAAATTCTGATCATCAAGCCACTGAACCTAGGTCAAATGGGTACTATCTGCAAGTTTGGGCTTTCTTGTGCATATCCCCTCACTTCATATCAGCTGGATGCTTCCTTCTCAGCTCTACCTCTGCATGGCTATATCCTTGTCCATGGGCCCAGCAGTCCCCAGATCTCACCATACTTTGGACCAACCAGTCCATCCTCTTTCTCTCATCTCCAGGCCAACGGGAATCTAGAAAACATGATCAAACTTAGCCCACATCTTCATTGCTGCTTTTCCCCACTTCCACTCAATAATAAAACAACGTGGTCACCAGCAAACTTAATAGATCAATGTGGTCACCAGCAAGCTTACATGTTGACATGCATTCCCTTTGATTTTCAGTCTTGGAAGGGAGTTTGTCCTGAAGGAACTTGATTGCTTGCCTTGATGACTCCCTGGCAAATAACTTGCTTGTTCTTGTGGTAGCCTATCAGACTGCCATTTTGTTTTTTTATTTTTCCTGCTGGTCTTTCTTTCAAGAAGTATCTTCTGTTCC
>NW_006408665.1:7259797-7268304 GCF_000296735.1 Chrysochloris asiatica | reverse complement strand
ATTATGATCAAGAGCCAAAAATACTGAAGGAAGACTTCAGCCTATAACTGATTGGAAGACCTAAAAGGGGTTCTACAACTTGCCCAGTGAAATAGGCCTTTTGCGGACCCATTGCAGTGTATAGGACGTTAGGTGGAATCCTGAGTCCCATCCAGAACCTTCTGAGGTGGAACATTCCCACTAGAAAGGACAAGCAGATCGACTTGGAACCGCTAGAGTAATAGAAGATATATCTTCAAAGAAAGATCATCAGGAAGAACCCAAAATGACAATGGAAGTATGATTGGCTACTACAAGAATAAGCAAGTTGTTATCCGGGAAGCCATCAAAGCAAGCAATCAAGTCTCTTCAGGACAAACCCCCCTCTAAGACTGAAACTCAAAGGGAACACATGAGCAGGCATGTAAGCTTGCTGGCAACCACATTGGTCTACTGGCGAGTTGAAGAGGGGGAAAGGCAGCAACAAAGAAATGGGCAGAGTTCAACCACAGTCCATTGACTCCCATGGACCTGGAGATGCAAGAGAAGATACTGTAATTATTGCAATGAAAGGATGAGTGTAAAACCGATGTACTCCATGTAAACTATCATTCAATTCACAATAAAAACGTAAAAAAAAAAAAGTTGTGAACAGACATCTATTGATCTCTTTCTGTCCAGAGCAAAGCAGAGTGAAGAATATCAAAGACACAAAGAAACAATTAGTGCAAAAGACAAATGTACCATGTGAATCCCAGCCTTTACAACCCTGATACCAGAAGGATCAGATGGTGCTTTTCTGCCACTGATGACTACTCTGAAAAGGATCACAGTAGGAGGTGCTGGATAGAGTGGAGGAAAATATGGAAGAAAACTCAAAATCATACCAGACCAGATTTACTGATGAGCTCATCATTGGTAGAACCCTTGAGATGATGGCCTTTAGACACCCTTCAAGCCTAGAACTGAATGTACTCCCATACCTCATCTTTCGACTAAATGATTGTTGTTTTGTTGTTGTTAAGTGCCGTCGAGTTGGTTTCGACCCATAGCGACCCTGAACAGGGTTTCCGAGGCTGTAAATCTTTACGGGAGCAGATCGCCTCATCTTTCTCCCGCGGAGCAGCTGGTAGTTTCGAACTGTGGACCTTGCAGTTCGCAGCCCAATTCGTAACCACTATGCTTAGATAGGTCTATAAGGTGAACAATAACACCAAGAAGGTATGCATTCATTAGAACAATCAATTATACATGATTGCCAAAGAAGGAAACTAAGAAAAATACAGATAAGAATACAAAAAGAGATGGAGGGAAATGATAAACACAGGAGAAAGCAGGAAGAGTGTTGTTTCATTGTGGAGATAGCAAGCAAAGTCACAAAACAAACTGTAAGAATTGTTAAATGAAAAACCATTTTCTTTGTAAACTTCCCCAAATCACATTTAAATATTTTAATTTTATTTTATTAAGGATATCATATTCTTATGGCAATGCTAAGTAAGGTACTTTATCTTTTCAGGCCTTGACTTCTAGTTATTTTTAAAGGAAATTAAAATAAAGCTGTCATGAAAATTAGCAGTGTCATCCTGACTTGATGAATTAAAGCTCAGTCTAAACAAACAAAAAATTACATACATTCTAGGAGGCTTTAAAATTTTTGTGCAAAAATTCCAATATAATAAAATTCCATTTTTCCGAAGAACTTTTCAATATCCCCTTACATACAAAGGCGTTGGTCTATAGATTCCATAGATCTTCATCTGGTAGAAATGAGGTCTAAGAGGCTGCAACTGGGCACATAAAATCACAAACCCAGTTTTGTCCCCAAATGATGCCATCTCATCAAAGGGTATGAACTTTTAACATCTCTGAGTCTTAGTTGCATTACGTAAGAATGGAACAAGCTATACTGTCATTAGAATACGACACATGAAAATTCTGAGTATTTAGGAAGATTTTTCTGTTTCTAAAGTATCATTATTTGTATCAAAGGTCATTAAAAGTTTTGCCATTAGTAAACATGACAGTACTTCTGAACACTGCATATATTTTAGCTTGGAAAAAATATCTTTATAGAAAAATTATCTTTTGAGCATTTAAAGGGTAGTAACCTAAGGCTGCTCACAATTCATCATCATCAATGTCTAGACACCATTAGAGTGAATGTCTTAAAAATGTAAAGGTGTTTCTCTGATGTTTATTTAATGACATTGTCTTTTTCCTGAATATAATAATAATCTTTACTTTCATAGACTATTGGGTGGAGTATAACACTGGTTCAACCACTTTGGAAAATTGTGAGGATCCAATACAGCTGAGTATATTTGTTGTTATGTGCTATGGAGTCAGTTCCGACTCATAGTGACCCTGTACAAGGTTTCCGAGGCTGTAAATCTTTAGGGGAGCAGAAAGACTCATCTTTCTCCTGCAGAACAGCTGGTGGTTTCGAACTGCTGACCTTGCAGTTAGCAGCCCGATTCATAATACACTACGCTACCAAAGATTCTTTGAAATAGCAGCAGTATACTATTAGTAAGAAAGCAATATTCACGTATCATAGATATTGTGGTAAGGCTTTAACATACTTTACATATTTTTACAGAAGACAGAAAGCAAGACTGGTTCTAGAAACACTGTTACTGTCTCTTTGGAGGTGACTTCCTTTTCCTTTTCCCTAACTGCCATCTCTCGAGTTCTGGTTGATAGGACGTTCTAAACACCATTCATCAACTTTGTCTGATTATGTCATATGCCTTGGAGAGTGGTCTTTCCAGTTCAACTGAAAACTCACCACGGCATCTGTTAAGGTGAAGGCCATAGACTCTCCATCTCAGGAAAGTAGAGTTTCGAGAAATCACTAGATGGTCTAGGACCTTCCTATACATTTAAAAGCAGAAGCAAATGCTTGGGTAATTTTTACCTAGAAACAGTCTCAAAAATAACATTCAGATAATCTTGAGCTTATGCTCCTGTGTTTCTCTAAATATTATGCAGCTAATTCCTGGTGGTGGTTTTGAGCCATCAAGTCGGTTCCAACTTACTTTTATGGGAGCATAAAGTCTCATCATTGTCAGTGAAGCGACTGGTAGATTAGAACTATTGACCTTATGGTTAGAAGCCCAGCTCATAATCCACAATGCTACCTGAGTTCCTTAGTCACTACAGGAGCAGCAGTACTTTTAAAAGACATTGACTTGGATACCTTAATTCACAATAGTTTCCTTAAACATGATCACATTGGAATATTTTATTTCCTCCAGCTAAAAGTAACATTTTAGAAAAGCAAGATTTCAATTTTCCAATTGGAAACAAAAAGCCAAAACTCTCATGTTACGCAATAAATATTTAAAAGTAACAAAATGAAGTCATGCTGTTTTTAGACAAATAAAATCTCTGTGTATATACACTTATTAGTTTCAGAGTACTCTGTTAAGATCCCTATTTTAACTTGTGGTTTTAGGAGTTGGCAGTATGAGTTACACTCTAAATAAAACTCAGAAAATACTGATTGTTAGTCTGCTTCTATGAAAACCACATTATGATTGGTATTTTTAAAAAAGTTTCAAAACTGCCTCACTGTACTTGACTTGATAGCCAAATTTTGTTGTGAAAAATAGTTAAGCTTTTGAGGTAATATATATTGTTAACAAAAAACACTGGTTAAAACTTTGTTTTTATGAGGGAGCTTAAAAAATATTAACTTTAATTTTCATTTTCTCCAAATTGCTCAAAATCTATTATGATACTCTTTATTATTATGGTGAATATTCTTATTCAAATTTTAAATATGGAGTATTCAGAGTGGAACTGCATAGTTTTAATATTCAGTTATAAAATTCAGAAAGGCAGTCACATGTCCCCATGAGCTAGAAAGATACTGAATTTAAAATTAAGCTGATCCTATTCTAAAACTATTTATGTTTGATTTTCTAATGAAACATCATTCTTATGCATTGTGATTGTGGATTTTCTGTCTAGCAGGACCCAACAGTATTTTTTTTCTGGAGTGCTTAGGGTGGCTATGAATTGGAACCCTCTGGATGGCATCTAAGAATAACAAAAAGATACTTAGACTTTGGTTTTAAGTTGTGAGGTTGTCATACACTGTTACGGATTGCATTGTGTTCCCCTAAAATATGTGTTGTAAATCCTAAACCTAAAATCTGTAGTTATAATCCCATTTGGGAATAGGGTTTTTGTTAATCTAATGAGACCGTATTAGTATAAAAAGTGTCTTAAATCAGGTTTTAAAAGAGCAGATTAATCAAACAGCAAGGAAGCAGAGATGGAGGAAGATAAAAGGCATATCACATAAATATCATCAGAGACATATAAGACAGAAGGTAAGAAGAGGCAAGGACCTTCCCCCTCGAGCCCACACAGAGAGAAACCCTTCCTCTAGAGTCAGTACTGTGAATTTAGACTTTTGTCTCATCAACTGTGAAAAAAGTTAATTTCTGCTTAATTATGGTAATTCTGTTATAGCAACACTAGATAACAAAAACACACAATTGTAACCTATAGCTCAGACTGAGACTACTGAGTCTTGCTAATGTGTAGCAGAGCCAATACAGTTTGTTCTGAGCTTCTGTGTTTCACACAATGGGAAAATTCATCAAGTACAGTTGTCTCTACTTCCCTGTTCCAGATTCTTTCTCAATGTTTTTTGCTCAAGAGAATTCATTGGGCCAATTGATTACTAGCCTTGTCTGGATTTATGTTCTGGATGATTTTCCTATGATAATCTTTTCATTGCTTTACTTTGACAAAAAGGATTTGACTCAAGTCCAATATACTCTTATCTCATATTTCATCACCATTTTAGCAACCTCCTTCTGACCACTAAGGAATCCCAGTGGCACTGTAGGATAAACACTGGACTGCTAACTACAAAGTTGGCGGTTACGTGTCCACCAGCAACTCTGCCAGAGATAAATGAGGCATTATGCGCTCATACAGAAACCCTATATAGGGTGTTGTTAAGTGCCCGTGAATTGGTTCTGACTCATAGCGACTCTATATAGGGTTTCTGAGGAGCAGCTGGTGAGTTCGAACCACTGACCTTGTGGTTCAAATAGACCTTGCAATCCAATGCTTATCCTATGGCACCACACCAGGACTCCCTTATACAGGGTAGCTATGAGTTAGAATAGACTCATGGCAGTAGGTTTGATTTTTTATTTGGTTTTGCTGATTGCTAAATCAAATGAGGGCTTTATACTCTATGTGCCTGCTCTGATATCTTTATCATTCTTGCCAGTGTTTATGCTGTTGTTCTTGAGAGCCATCGAGTAGATTCCATCTTATAGCACCCTTGTACAGGGATTCCGAGGAGTGGCTGGTAAATTTAAACAACTGACCTTGCACTTCAAACTGACCTTTGTTTCTAGTGCATTATCCCACAGCACCACACCAGGACTCTGTAATAGAGCCAGAATGGCTATATATAACATATGATTATTCCTCAAAATACACCATTTATAACAAGAAAGTATTGATTCATGAATGTGTTGATACTTCATATATTAAAAGTTTTATTAAAGGATTTGGGAATATGTAAATTAAAGTAACATGCAGTTAGGTCATTTTTCAACATACAACAAAATTTTCTAACCTGTTATTTGACACCATTCTCATGAAAATGTGTCTTTGGCAGCACTAATGAAGAAGGAAGAGTAGTTTTTATCCTTCTTATAAGAGGATACATCTCTCTCTCTATTGTGAAACATTCATTCAGTAAATATTAATTAAACAACAATGAATACTAGGTACCATATCAGACACAAGGTATACAGAAGCAACTCAGTGATATGGCATCTGCACTGCTGATTCTCCTTTAAGCAATTTTTCTTTTTCTTTTCATATAGTTGATTTCAGAACCTTATCAGCATTCTGAATATTAGAAGTTTATGCTAGTTAACTTTTTGTTAACTGTGCTGCTAACTGCAAGGTTGATGATTCAAACCTCCAGCCACTCCTTGAAAACCTTATACAGGGTCAATATGAATCGGAACCAACTTGATGACACTTAACAAAAAAATTTTTGTTATCATATTTTTTTTTTCAGTGACATGATTGGAAGAAAAGGATTATTGCATTTCATAAAAATTTTAGGACACCTTTTCTATATTTATCGCTGGAATACAGATATTTAACACATAACTAACCCTGTAGAGTTTTTGGATCATATTTTATCCAAAAATATCTACAGTGGTTGTCCTGCTGATCTGACTAGGAAGTCAAGATTAATACTTTCATGAGAAAAATTTTGAGATTTCTGGCTGCAGTAGAAGTCTTTGATCATTCCTTCATCTAAATGCTAATCCCTTTATAAGATTCCCATTTTCCTCTTAAAGTTTTCATTTACTCATTTATTTTTAAGACTAGTCAGGAGACTAAGAACAGGAAGAAGGTGTTCTGAAATTTTGCATAGAAAAACTGTTTTCTTCAGGAAATTTCTCTTTTTCTCCCATATCTATATATCTATATCTGGAGTCCTAGTGTGGCGCTGTGGGTTAATGTGCTGGACTGCATGGTCGGTTTGAACCACAAGGTTCACAGTTCAAGTTCACCAGCCAGTCCTCTGAAACCTATTCAGGGTTCCTATGAGTCAGAACCAATTTGACTGCATTTAACAACAAAAACAATTTATCTATCTATCTATCTATCTATCTATCTATCTATCTATCTATCTATCTATCTATGACAAGCTCACTGGACTTCTCAACTGCATGGTCAGCAGTTCAAATGCACCAACTGCTCCTCAGAAACCTTATACAGGGTTGTTATGGGTCAGAATTGACTTGATGGTACTTAACAACAATAACATGTATCTTTATAGTTACAGGGAGATCTGATGTGGCACTTTGGATTAATGCATTAGACTGTAAAGTTGGTTTGAACCTCAAGGTCGGCAGTTCAAGCTCACCAGCTGCTTCTCGGAAACTCTATACAGGGTTGCTATGGGTCGGAACCAACTCGACGGCATTTAACAACAACAACATATCATTTCAGATATTGATATCTATATATATAAACTCTGGAGTCATGGTGTGGTGCTATAGCATAAGCACTGGACTGCTAACCACACAATCAGAAGTTTAAACCCACTAGCCACTCCTCAGATACCCTACATAGGGTTGCTATGACTCAGAGTCGACACGATGGCACTTAAGAAAAACAACATACATAAACTCTGGACTAATCTATATATTTCTCTAATAAATCTGTAGACTTGGATGGATTTATGTTTTGGATGGTTCTCATTTATTAGTTTGATCATTGCTCTACTTTTAACAAAAGGGATATGTATTTGTACATATACAATAATTCTTAGTCCCTAGGGTTTCTAAGAAAAAAAAGAAAATGGCATCAGTGATAACGTATCTGCTTTCCATCACCCCTTACCCCAACCCCATCTCTACATCTCCAAAATTCAAAAGTTCAATTTTATTCTTGGTTCTGGAGACAACGCTGTTTCTAAACATAGTTAATGTAAAAGGCTATAGACTAACAGGTCAGCATCAAGTCAGTCTTACTCCCTTCTCCTTATTCTACTATATGCTCTGTCTAGCTTTCTTCCTATGTCCCAATATTATGGGTTGAATTGCTTCCCCCTTTATGTTGTAATAATAATTCCTATACCTATGAATGGAAATATTATATAGGGAGCTTTAAAAATGCAGGGGGAAATGGAATAAAAAGTTAATGAAATTTCTGTAGCAGTGTTTTGTAGTTTTATTTGTACAAGTCTTCTGTTTCTCTAGTTAGATTTATTCCAAAGTATTTCATCTTTTGATATTTTTTTTCTTCTGATTTCCTTTTCAGAGCTCTCTTTGCCAGTGTATCTGAATCGGACTGATTTTTGGATGTCAATCTTGTACCCTGCCATTTCGCTGAATCTTTCAATTAGTTCCAATAATTTCCTTGCTAAGTCTTTGGGATTTTCTAAGTATAGGGTAAAATCATCTGCAAACAGAGTTTTACTTCTTCTTTGCTAGTTTGAATGGCTTTTGTTGCCTTATACCTCTGGCAAACACTTCCAGCACTGCTGTAAAAGAGACCACTTTAGAAGGTCCTGGATTGAGTGTGAGACAAAAATGGACCAAAATCATCATCATAAAACTCAAAAATCATTAAAAAAATGAACAATCACACGGTCAGACAGAGACTGGTGGAACCCCCCCAAGGCTGTTAGTCACATTTCAGGTCTGGAAATGAACACACCCCATGGCTCAAACAAGAGACAGATCTAGAAGGAAAACAATAACAACCATTTGAGATAAAAAGAATTCTCAACCATTTGAGATAAAAAGGGCAGCTTTTACCCAAGTTCAAAACGGTTAGGAAAGGAGGAGGAATGGGAACAGGAAACACATGGGGAACAAGTGATATTTCATTGTGGGGACTGCAATTAATGAACTGAAATAAAATATGTATGAATCATTGATTGGAAAACTGATCTGCTCTGTATATCTCCATCCAATTCACAATGTTGTTGTTGTTAAGTGCCGTCGAGTCGGTTCCGA
>NW_006408665.1:7250873-7255767 GCF_000296735.1 Chrysochloris asiatica | reverse complement strand
CCATTGAACAGATTTAAAAAAAAAAAAAAATGAATGTCCACACCTGTATCTGTGTAGTTCTGTCAGGGATTCATGGCTGTTCTGATCCTTCCCCCACCTTCTCCTAAGACGGTGGCTCCAGGAGCAGCTGAGCAGCTTGAATTGAAAGCAATGGATTTCTTGATTCTGCTACAAATTCTCCTAGCTGTAAGCCTTCCAAGCTTCTAAATATTCCTTTATATGTGGTTTTGGATTCTAGCACCATCCCCTGAGCCTGATTGGTCCAGTATTCGCTATTGTTGCTGATGGAGCTCCTCACTGGAGGTCTACCGATCCACCATCTTGTTGTCTCAGTCACAAAAGGAAAAATACTGCATAAGAGCACTATTGTAAAAGACTAAGAAAAGGAACCCATACTACAAGCAGGGGGCGGATTCTTTACTGGTTACTGGGATGTAGGAAGTGGGGTAAGGGGAGGGAAGGGAAGGTGGAGTACAGGGTAGAGAATAGACACGGGATAGTTTGGGTGCTGTGGAGTGGGTCAATACACAAGAAAGGTGGTGAGGGGAATGGAAGAACAAAGCAGGTGGGAGAACAATTAGGCAGGTTTGCATGGGCTAAGTGGGACAGATGTAAATAATGATGTATGTAAAACCTTGGAATAACAGGGCTCTGGAATACAAGGATTGAGGCATGATTTGAATGGGTAAAAGGGGGAAAATGATGATAAGTTGCTTAGCTGTCTTTTGAGTCTTGGTTTCCCTTGTATACCATTGTAAAATAGATACTTGATTGGGAGAGAGAGGAATAGCCAGATATATCGCCATGGAAAGCTTGTAAATCTGGCCTCTGCCTATAACTGATTAGCATACCTAAAATGGGGCTACAACATGCCCAGTGAAGGAGGCTTTCTGTGGAGTGTCTGCATTGTATAAGACCATAGGTGGAATCCTGAACCCCATCCAGAATCTTCTGAGGTGGGAAATTTCCACTTGAAAGGACATGCAGATCAGCCTGGAGAGGCTAGAAGAACAGAAGATACTTCTTGACAGAAAGACCGACAGGAAAAATAAAAACAACAGCAGTGCAACTGACTACTACAAGAACAAGCAAGTTGCTCACCCAGAAGACATCAAGGCAAGTGGTCGGGTCCCCTTGGGGCAAATCCCATTCCAAGACTAAGACTCAAGAGGAATGCACGAGCAGACATGTGGCCTGACTGGTAACCACATTGGTCACAGACAAGGGGATGTGAGTGATAAACAGCAATGAAGCTGTGAGCTAACTCCTACAATGTTTAATAGACTCCTGTGAACCGGGTGGAGACCTGGTTGGCCAGCAGTATGGCAAGACCTGCAGACTCCTGAGCCCAGAGTCAGCGACATAGCCACAAAGGACTAGCGTGGAGAGTGAAGTGTCCAGCTGATAAGAAGAGAGGGCATGTGCACAAGAACACCCACACTTGCAGATAATACAAACTTGACCTGGCTTCAATGGCTGGATGATCAGAACTCAACTAGAAGAAGAAAGAAGAAGGAAAAAAAGAGCACTCTGATATAATTTGATGAACTTGACCTACACCTATGGATGCAGTAGCTCAAAAGAGGGAACAGATCTTTACAGCAAGGATCATTCTCATCCCTTCCATACACAGGATAGACTGGGATGGGCAACTTGGACATTGGCTACCCAAAATGGGGGGGCTACAAAGACAAGAAGTGACTAGTTTACAAGCTTTCAAGAGGGAGCCTAGATCCAGAGGGCACGGAGGAAGGTAGAATCTCCACTGAGTAGTATCTAATCTGTCTGGGCGGGGCTGATGAAAGGAGATGCGGATAGGACTCTGGTGGTACAATAGTGAATAATTGTTGTTAGGACTGACTGTGAGGATTGGAAATGTAAATGTAGATGTTCTGTAGCCAAAGTAGGGGAGTGGTGGACTTTGCAGTCCAGGAGTGGAGGTCCTTGGGACCATCAAGGGAGAAGAGGGTAGTGCATGACCCTAACCAGAGAAACAGTGATGCCAGAGATGGAGGCAAAGAGGATGATGTGGAGAGATGGAGTGGCTGGGGACTCTAGACCCAGAGAGGGAGAAGGGCTGTGTGCTGATGACTGAGGGGCAGGCTTGCAGGGTATATATACCCTTTGGTTGTTTGATGACGCATGGAGAAGACTGTAATTGGATTGTTTTGTTTTGTTTCATTTCATGGCAATGAAACAATTTACTATAGGATGAATGTAAAGCCAATGTTCTCCCATGTAAACTATCACATAATTCACAATAAAACCTTTAAAAAAATTGAAAACATGAAAAAAAACAAACAAAAAAAAAACTAAGGTGCTCTGGTAGCATAGTAGTTATAAGTTGGGCTGCTAACCTCAAGGTCAGAAGTTTGAAACTACCAGCTATTCTGCAAGAGAAAGGTAAGGCTTTCTGCTTCTGTAAAGATTTATAGCCTCAGAAACCCTATACAGAATCATTATGAGTTGGATCGACTCCACAGCACACCACCACCACCATAAAAATAACTACATTCAATCTTGTTCGCTTCTGCAAGTAGGTATTTTGAAAAAGACATTTTTTTTTTTTAAATTCTGTGGGATTTTATTATTTTCATTCCTCAGAATGGATTCATTATTATAAATGGAAACATTTTCTTGGAACAAGCTAAAACATTACTTTTTGTATTAAAATCACCATAAATATAAAGTTGGATATACTTCTTTCAAATTTCATGAATAAATTAAAGTTTCAAATTGTCAGTGTAGAGGGTAATAATTTAGGTACATACTTCCTTACTTGGTTGATAAGGTGCTGAAATTGTACCTCATTGCTATATTTCGAAGGGTATATTTATAGAATTGAGAATACTAATAGTGTATAATCATAATAAAGCATCCCACGCTCTGAAACAATCTTCTTTAGAATAGAACAAAACTTTGTTAGTTCATTTTCATAGAGAAATTGTATAAGAAATGGGTTAACCCTTAAGCAGTTGCTGCTATTTGAACTATTTCAGCACAGAAAATTTCCTATTTGTTTACCTAAATTTTAATACTTTTTCATTAACTCTCTTATTTTCCAAATTCATTATTTAAGACTAGTCATAAATAACATGAAAATAAAATAAAGCAAAATATCTTTATTCATAGATTTTACCGCTGTCAGATAACAACTGAGAACAAGACATAATTAGGTTTTAGAGAGTTGATGGTAATCACTAATTAAAGAGACACAGAGTATAGTAGAAAAAAAATTGGCTTAGTGTCAGATAGATCTAGACTAGAACCCCGAGTCTATAGTTTACAGATTCCGCAAGTTTCTTAACCTCTTTGCTCTTCTTTTTCTTCAAATTTCACTTGAGCACATGACATTTAGCTTGTGGGGCTATTTTAATAATTTCAGATAATATGGGAGAGTGTCTGGCACAGTATATGATATGAAATATGAGCTTAATTTAGAAATTACTAACATTATCAGCATAATTTCCTATAGGTTGAGACTCACAAAAAGGCTAATAAGTCCATGATGATTGGTTTAAGAGAAAAATGTGACATTAGGAATTCATGCTACAGTAATTTTGGCTACTATAGTGTATTGATAATACATACTTGTAAAACAAAGCTGTTTTTTGATTCGGACTTGATTTCCAAGTATACATCAGAGAAGAACAGATATAGTCTTTCCCTTGTAGAAGTGAACATCTTAGATGCTTCTTTGAAAGATATTCAGATTGGTATAGAGCCAGAAAGTGTTAGCAGAGTCCATAAACAAAAGAACCACAACAAGGTTCTTTTTATGTAGGTTACTAGACAAGGATGGTTCACTTGTGAGGTACGAGTTTATAGGGAAAAAACAAAACAACCAAACCCAAGGTCAAAGTGACCCAATTGTCCTGTTTTATATTTTTCATATCTGAAATTTATACAAGTGTCCTTTTATTCTCAAAGTGTCCTGATATTGATGCATATTATATAACTGTGCTACTACTAAATAATATGACCAGAAAATCCAAGAAATGAATCCTTACTATCTTATTATTCAAGTTCAGGCCTGCCAGAGTAAACTAACAAAACACATGCATTTGGGTTTGTTCATGGATCTGACTCCCTTACTCCTCTTGTAGCAAAAATTCCAAGCCAATCTTTTCATTACAGAACAGACAGAACAAAAAAATGAGAGAGAAAAACAGTTTTAATGCTTACTACCATGATCACAATTATGTCTGCATTGATTTGGAATTGTCACCTTATTGACTATAAACCCAAGTCCAGCATGTTGCACAAGAAGATAATCTAATGGAACAGCTTATAACTCACAGTCTTTCATTCATTCTGTATTGCAAGACCCACTGCCATTGAATCTATTCAGACTCATAGCAACCCTACTTTGTTGTTGTTGTTAAGTGCCTATTGTTGTTGTTGGGTGCCATTGAGTTGGTTCAGACCTATAGTGACCCAATATTGGGTTTCCAAGGAGAAGCTGGTGAGCTTAAACCACCAACCTTGCAGTTCAAATCGACCTTACAGTCTAGAACATGAACCGACAGCACCACAACAGGATTCTCTCTGTAAGCATCTATAGGATCGCATAAAGCCACACATAGGGCTTCAAGGCTGCAGTCTTTATAGAAGAAAACTCCACATCTTTCTTCAGGACGGAATAGAGAGATTGGTGCATTCAAAACTTTTGATTACTGGCTGAGCTCTTTAACTACTCTACTTCCAGGCCTCTTTATTTATTTTATATCACTAGACAGAAACCTTTCCTCAGTTGAGGTTAATGAGCCCAGCAAAGGCCATTCAGTAGGAAATCAATGCACACATATCTATCAAATGCAATGTGTTAGAGACTATGCATTGATAAGAAAACTATATTGTTTTTGTTAAGTGCCGTTGAGTCGGTTCTGACCTA
>NW_006408665.1:7249852-7250442 GCF_000296735.1 Chrysochloris asiatica | reverse complement strand
CAGCCCAATTCGTAACCACTATGCTACCAGAGCTCCTTATATATATGTATACACACATATATTTATAAAGTCTTTGTGGGGGGGAACTCTGTGACTTGATTAGATATAATAAATTTAAAAGCTCTAATTACTTGTGCCATGATGCTGGAAATTGCTTAATAGAATTTTGCAAAACCAATGATTTCTTCATTGTAAATACCTGTTTCAATAAATGTAAAAGACGATTATATACATGGAACTTACCAGATGGAATACACAGACATCAAATTGACTACATATATAGAAATATATGGTAGAAAAGCTCCAAATCATCAACCAAAACCAGGCAAATGGTAGGCGTGGTAGGCTAGGAACAGACCATCAATTGCTTATATTCAAGTTCAGGCTGAAGCTGAAGAAAGTTAAAAAAAGATCACAAGAGACAAAATATGACCTTGAACATATTTCACCTGAATTTAGAAATCATCTCATGAACAGGGTTGCTGCGTTAAAAACTAATGACCAAAAACCAGAAGAGTTTTGAGATGACATCAAGAACATCATATAGGAAAAAAGCAAAAGGTCATTAATAAGACAAGGAAGAAAGAAAA
>NW_006408665.1:7248177-7249752 GCF_000296735.1 Chrysochloris asiatica | reverse complement strand
TGAACTTTTTGAAGGCCCTTCATAACGCAATGCATAATACAATCAAATGTGGTGTTAATGAGGCCACAGCCATGTCAGGTGTGTTCTAAGCCTAATCACCTGTGAGTTACACGGGAGCAAGGGCAACTGGGGGAAGTCAGATTCCACATAAGAATTATCGAGAAACTGAGGAAGGCAAAAGCGAAAGAAGCTGAAAGAGACACAACTCTTTTCCCCAAATGACAAGGAGAGTTTTCCCCTTGAGTCAATTCCCTGAATTTGGACTTGTAGCTTACTGAACAGTGAGAAAAGAACAGTTTTATTCTTTAAAGATTCCCGTTTGTGGTACTTCTGCTATAGCATTAGGAAACTAAGACTTCCACTTGATATCATGTAAGTTCATTCTACTTCCAGAATCCTTGACTACCTGTGCTGCCTCTAAATTACCTACCTCTGTGGCAAGTTCACTACTACCAGTGTTCTTGTGGGCCAAACATCCTCTGTGCTTGTTCTACCAGCCTTTCAGGTATCTACTGGTGTGTGAGACTGCCCTGCTGCTGACAACCTATGTTTTTACTGACTCCTGAGGAGCTGCTGCTCTTGGCTGGTCTGGATGTTGTCTGAACTCAAATGTAGCCTCCGCAGCCCAGCTGTACCTCTTATGCTCCACATTTCTGCCAAATGAGTTTTCATTTCGAAAACAACATCTATACAGTGACTGTTTAGCAGGGCTACAAACCTGTCATGTCTTGTCCACAGATGCGTTTTATTTGGTCAGCATAATGTTGACACACATAATCGCTTCTTCTTTTTATAATCGGCTACCAACAGTGTAGGTTAATCTGTCAGACGGCAAAGTTGTTTGAACTGCAGGGTCAGCAGTTCAAGCTCACCAGCCACTCCTTGGAAACCCTACACAGGATGGCTATGGGTCAGAATCGACATGATGACACTTAACAACAACAACAACAAACAGTTTAAAAATCAGAAAAATTGGCATTGAAAACCTTACCCCCAAAACAAAAACATCAAATAAAAAAAAAAATTTTTTTCCAGCTTTGTTTAAAGCTGGAAACTATAATAATACTGGGTTCATGTTGCCATATGGTAACATGCTTTTGGAATTGACCTGTGGGTGTTGTTAAGTGTCACCATGTTGGTTGTTACTCATGGTAACCCTATGTGCAACAGAATTGGGCACCATTCTCATAATTGTTATATTTGAGTCCATTGCTGTTGCTAATGCGTCAATTCATCTCATACTTGATTACTGAAATAACAGGTATGAGCAGTTTCTCCTGATGTCATTGTTGTTAGGTGCCATTGAGTCAGTACCGACACATAGCAACCTTATGCACAGCAGAATGAAACACTGCTTGATCCTGGGTCAACCTCACTATTGTTGCCATGCTTGAGTCCATCGATGCTGCCACTTGGCCTATCCATCTCCTTGGAGGGGTCTTCCTCTTTTCCTCTGATCCTCCACCTTACCAAACATGATATTCCTCTCCAGCGACTGGTCCGTCCTGACAATATGTCCAAAGGATGAGAGACAAAGTTTGGTCATCTTGGCCTCTAAGGAGCACTCTGGCTGCA
>NW_006408665.1:7246211-7247821 GCF_000296735.1 Chrysochloris asiatica | reverse complement strand
TAACAACCTGCAATATACAGAAGATACAACCTTGCCTGCTGAAAGCAAAGACTTAAAATACTGATGGAGATTGACGACTGTGGTCAATCCCTTTGGTATGGGATGCACCTCAATGTAACAAAAACTAAAATCCTCACCACTGGATCAATAAATAACATCATGATAAATGGAGAAAAGATTGAAGTTGTCAAAGACTTCATTTTGTCTGGATCCATCATCAATACTCATGGAAGCAGAAGTCAAGAAGTCAAAGAATGCATTGGATTAGGCAAATCTGCTACACAAAACCTCTTTAAAATATTCAAGAGGAAAGATGCCAATTTATGGACTAAGGTGTGCCTGGTCCAAGTTATGGTATTTTCAAAAGCCTCATGTTCATGTGGAAGTGGAACAAGGAATTAGGAAGACCATAGAAGGATTGATGCATTTGAGTTATGGTGTTAGAGTGTGGAATATTAAACATACCATGGACTGCCAAAAGAACAAAAAATCTTGTGTTGGAAGAAGTACAACCAGAATTCTCCTTAAGGTCTCAGCAGCTCCCAAAGTGGCCATCTTGGGCATGACGGAGTGGGTGAAGGATCAGAGAAGCACTCTCACGGCAGATGTGTGTATCATCCTCTGATATAAAGGTGTAGACATTCTTTTTTTTTCCCCCCTCTGTTCAATGGTCTCTCACTGTCTCCACACCTCCACTCTGGTTACTAGAGGTGCCTGAGCAAGTGGATATCCCTCCCACCCCTGGAGGGTTCTACTACGCATGTGCATGGATCTATGTGGCAGAATCTAAGAAGGGGAAAGGTCCTGCTTAAAACCAAAGGGCTGTCCAAAACAAATACAGCCGGCCCTGATCTGTTTATCACTAGGAAAAAGGCCTGAAAAGGGGTTTCTAGAGTGGGAGAAAGACAGACTAAAAAGGAATGGGCCAAAAACTAAATCCTGAGTTATGGCATAAGGACCAACAGTTAGGTCTTGAAATTTCTTAGGTGGCCTTGAACACCAGAAGCCAAGAGAGGGATGTTAAAGTCATACTCATTTTGCTACAGACTTTTTTTTCCCCTCTTTTATGCAATTATAGATTATAGTATACAATATGGGTTTTTTGTTTGTTTGCTTTTTTGTTTTTTGGTTTCCTTTTTACTTTTGGGGGGCTCTTTCTCTCCCTACATTACTCAAGAAGAGACAACAATTGTGGTCATAAAGTCAAGCTACAATCACACCCTATAAAATCCCACCATCCAGGCAAGGGACAATACCAGCTGCTATATACCCAGTAGGCAGCCAACACCTGCTACAGTTACTCTGAGCTTAGTAATAAAAAAAGTGGAAAGGGAAGCCCATCTCCTGATCACATCTACCTGAAGGCAATCAGAAAGCATAATAAAACATCAATATACATTCATCTAATTATTGAAATCACAGCTAACTATTGAAGATGCCCAAGAACCAGCAGACTATATTGGCACATATCCAGAAATAAGACAGAGTGACTGAGACAAATGATCAGGAGGTAGACCTAGACATCACATTGGCAGGCTTTGGAACTGCCTGAAAAGGAATTCAGAAAAATGATACTGAGATGCATCTAAATGCTCCACAAAGGGTTTCAT
>NW_006408665.1:7244346-7246111 GCF_000296735.1 Chrysochloris asiatica | reverse complement strand
GTTGTATCATCTGCATATCGAAGGTTGTTAATGAGTCTTCCTCCAATCCTGATGCCACGTTTTTCTTCATAGAACCCAGCTTCTCGGATTATTTTCTCAGCATACAGGTTGAATAAGTATGGTGAAAGAATACAACCTTGTTACACACCTTTCTTAATTTAAAAATATTCAGTGTTCCCATGTTCTGTCTGAACAACTGCCTCTTCGTCCAGGTACAGATTCCTCATGAGTACAATTAAGTGTTCCGGAATACTCATACTTTACAATGTTGTCCATAGCTTGTCATGATCCACACAATCGAAAACCTTTTCCTTCTTTCCTGTCTTCTCAATGACTCTTTGCTTTCTTCATGCATGATGTTTTTGATGTCATCCCACAAATCTCTTGTCTTTGGTCTTTAGTGTTTAATGTATCAAATCTGTTCTTCGGATGATCTCTAAATTCAGGTGGGATAGATTCACGGTTATATTTTGGCTCTCGCGGGCTTGTTTTCAATTTCTTCAGCTTCAGTTTGAATTTGCATATGAGCAATTGATGATCTGTCCACAGTTTACCCCTGGCCTTGTTTTGATTGATGATATGGATCTTTTCCATCATCTCTTTCCACAGATGTAGTCCATTTGATTTCTGTGTATTCCATCTGGTGAGGTCCATGTGTATAGCCATCTGTTATGCTGTCTAAAGAAGGTATTTGAAATGAAGTAATCATTGGTTTCACAGAATTTTGCCATGCACTCTCCAGCATCATTTCTATCACCAAAGCCATATTTTCCATCTACTAATCCTTCCTCTTTGTTCCCAAGCTTTCCATTCTAATCACCACTAATGATCAATACATTTTGATTGCATGTTTTGTCGATTTCAGATTGAAGAAGTTGGTAGAATTCTCCTATTTCATCCTCACTGGCTTTAGTGGTTGGTTCATACATTTGAATGAGAGTGGTATTAAGTGGGCTTCCCTGTAGGCGCATGGGTATTATCCTATCACAGACACTGTTGTTCCTCATGACTGATCTGGATATGTTCTTTTTGACAATGAATGCAACACCATTCCTTTTCAATTTGTCATTTGCAGTATAGTAAACCATGTGGTTGTCAGATTCAAAATGACAAAAACCAGTCCATTTCAGTTCACTGATGCCTAAGATATCGATGCTTATGTGTTCCATTTCATTTTTGACAACTTCCAATTTTTTCACATTCAAACTTTGTACCTTCTATGTTGCAACTTTCAATGGATGTTTACAGCTGTTTCTCTTCATTTTGAGTTGTGCCCCATCAGCAAATGAAGGTCCCATGTGCTTTTCTCCACGGACTTTAGTCCATCATGCTAGCTTTACTTTGAGGAGGCAGCTCCTCCCCAGTCGCATTTTGAGTGCCTTCCAACCTGAGGGACTCATTTCCTGGCACTGTATATGACAGTGTTTCTCTGCTATTCATAAGGTTTTCAGTGACCAAGTATTCAGAAGTAGTTTGTCACTCTTTATCCTAGACTGTCTTCGTCTAAAAGCTCACCTGAAACTTGTCCACCATGGGTGACCCTGCTGCTATTTAAAATGCCAGTGGCATAGCTTCCAGAATCACTGTAACTCATAAGCCACCATAGTATGACAAGCTGACAGACGAGTGGTTGCCGTTTGGTTTTAAGTGGAAACTGTCACTTTAAATTTTGAGGAGATATGTATGCATGAGTAGTAGAATCCTCCAGGGGTGGGGGTGGTATGTCCATTCATTCAGTTATCCCTTCTAGTCACCTGAATGGAGG
>NW_006408665.1:7217487-7242525 GCF_000296735.1 Chrysochloris asiatica | reverse complement strand
TCGCTATGGGTCAGAAGTGACTCCATGACACCTAATAACAAGCCAAGAAAGGCCTGGTGGGTTAAGTGTTGGTCTGTTAGTCAACCCATCAGTTGATCCATGGGAGAGAGATGAGGATACTCTACTCCCATAAACATATATAGTCTCAGAAACCCTGAGGAGCAGTTCTACTCTGACCTGAAGCTTCATTAGAGTCAAAACTGACTCGATGGCACTTGGTGGGTATCCAAGAAAGGTGCCCTGGTGGCTCAATGGTCAAGTGCTAGGCTGCTAATTGAAAGTTTGGTGGTTCAAATCCACTAACTGATTTTCAACAGAAAGACTGGCAGTTGGCTTCTAAAAAGATTATTGTTGTTAAGTATCATGGAGTCAGTTCTGACTTATAGTGACCCTGAACAGGGTTTCTGAGGCTGTAAATCCTTACAGGAGCAGAACACCAGACTAGGAAATCTTATGGGACAGTTCCACCCAATTCTATAGGGTCACTATGAGTTGGAATCCACTCAAAAATGGCAAGGGGTTTGGTGTTTGGGTTTGGATCCAAGAAAACCACAACTGATTCACAAAAGCAGCTCTCTGAAATCACTTATCTCCTGTGTTTTGGGTTTTGCCGCTGTCAATTCAACAGATTCCAAGACAAACACCTATCTTCAAGAGACCATCACAATTGCATATTGCACTGGGACCAGAATAGGAATCAAAAGGCTAAATATTGATCCCACTATTCTTTTTTTTTTTTTAATGTTTTATTGTGAATTATGTGATAGTTTACAAAGGAGAATATTAGTTTTACATTCATCCTATTGTATATCGTTTCATTGCCATGGTTCAATTCTCTCCATGCATCATCAACCAACCAAAGGGTATACACTACAAGCTTGCCCTCCGGTCATCAGCACACAGCCCCTCTCCCTCTCTGGGTCTAAAGTCCCCAGTTGCTTCATCTCTCCATGTCATCGTCTCTGCCTCTATCTCAGGCATCATTTCATCTCTGGGTAGGGTCCCGCTCTCCGCTCTTCTCCCTTGATGGTCTCAGGGACCTCCGCTCCTAGACTGCAAAGTTAATTACTCCCCTCCTTGCTACAAAACATCTACCTTTACATTTCCAACCCTCACAATCAGTCCTGATAACAAGTATTCACTATTGTATCACAAGAGACCTATCCGCATTTCCTTTAATCAGCCCCGCCTAGACAGATTGGATGTTACTCAGTGGAGATACTACCTTCCTCCACACGTTCTGGATCTAGGTTCCCTCTTGAAAGCTTGTAAGCCAGTCACTTCTTGCCTTTGTAGCCACCCCCACCACCACTTTGGGTAGCCAATGTCCAAGTTGTCCATCCCTGTCCACTCTGTGTACAAAGGGGTGGGAATGATTCTGGCTGTAAAAATTTGTTCCCTCTTTTGAGCTACTGCATCCATAGGTGTGGGTCAAGCTCATCAAATTGTTTCAGATTATTCTTTTTTTCCTCTTCTTTCTTCTTCTAGTTGAGCTCTGATCATCCAGCCATTGAAGCCAGGTCAATTGGGTACTATCTGCAATTGTGGGTGTTCTTGTGCATATGCTGTCTCTTCTTATCAGCTGGACACTTCACTCTCCACTCTAGTCCTCTGTGGCTATGTCACTGACTCTGGACCCAAGATTCCCCAGGTCTTGCCACACTGTTGGTAAACCAGTTCTCCACCTGGGTTCATAGGAGTCTATTGAACATTGTAGGGCTTAGCTCACAGCTTTATTGCTGTTTTTCCCTCACTTCCCCTTATCGGTGACAAACGTGGTCACCAATCAGAGCATCTATTCCCATTGAGTCTTAGTTTTGGAAGGGGGTTTGCTCTGAGGGGACCCGACCACTTGCTTTGATGTCTCCTGGGCAAGCAACTTGCATGTTCTTGTAATAATCAGTTGGTCTGCCTATATTGTTTTGTATTTTTCTTGTCAGTCTTTCTTTCAAGAAGTATCTTCTGTTCTTCTAGCCACTCCAGGCTGGCCTGCCTGTCCTTTTAAGTGGAAATTTCCCACCTCTGAAGATTCTGGATGCTGTTGAGGATTCCACCTATAGTCTTATGTAATGCAGAGGCGCCACAGGAAGCCTCCTTTACAGGGCACATTGTAGCCCCATTTCAGGTATCCCAATCATTTATAGGCAGAAGATGGACTTACAAGCTTTCTCTGGTGATATTTCTGGCTATTCCTTTTTCTCCCCTTCCTGTGTCTATTTTATAATGGTATGCAAGGGAAACCAAGATTCAAAAAACAGCCAAGCATTTTAACATTATTCCCCTCCTTTTGCCCATTCCAACCATGTCTCAATCTCTGTATCCCAGAACCCTGTTGTTCCAAGGTTGTACATACATCATAATTTACCTCTGTCCCACTTAGCCCATGCAAACCTGCCTAATTGTTCTGCCATCTGCTTTGTTCTTCCATTCCCCTTCCCCTTCTTGTATTTTGCCCCCCTCCCCAACACCCAAACTATTCTTTGTCTATTCCCTCCCCTCACCTTACCTCCCACATCCCAGCAACCAGCAAAGAATCCCTCCCCTTTAGTATGGGTTCTTTTTCTTAGTCTTTTACAATAGTGGTCCTATGCAGTATTTTTCTTTTTGTGACTGACTAGTTTCACTCAACATAATGTCCTCAAGGTTCATCCATGTTATACAGTAGCTTGCAGCTTCCTTGTTATTCTTCAAGGCAGCATAATATTCCATTGTGTGAATGTACCACAGTTTGTTTATCCATTCTTCAGTTGATGGGCACTTTGGCTGTCTCCATCTTTTTGCTATTGCGAATAGTGCTGCTATGAACATTGGTGTGCGCATATCTACTTGTGTTATGGCTCGTATTCCTTCTGGATAAATACCAAGTAGAAGAATTGCTGGATCATAAGGTATTTCTATTTCCAACCTTCAGAAGAAGCACCATATTGCTTTCCAGAGAGGTTGGACCATTTTGCAGTCCCACCAGCAATGCAGGAGTGTCCCAGTCTTTCCACATCCCCGCCAGCATTTATTTCCTCTACCTTTTTGATCTTTGCTGTTATTGCTGGTGTGAGATGATATCTCATTGTTGTTTTGATTTACATATCTCTAATGGCTAGTGATCATGAGCATTTCTTCATATGTTTGTTGGCTGCCAGGGTCTCCTTCTTGGTGATGTGTCTGTTCATGTCCTGTGCCCATTTTTTTATTGGGTTATTTGTCTTTTTCTTGTAGAGGTGTTTTAGTTTCCTATATATTTTAGAAATGAGTCCCTTGTCTGATGTGTCATTGCAAAATATATTTTCCCATTCTGTGGGTTCCCTTTTTACTCTTCTGGTGAAGTCTTTTGATCCATATAAGTTTTTAATTTTTAATATGTTCCACTCATCTATTTTGTCTACTTTTGTTTGTGTAGTTTTCAAAATGCTTGGTAGTCTGTGTATTCCCTGAATTAGTGTCCTCACATTTGTCCCTATTTTTTCATTGATGGCCTTCACAATTCTGGGATTCACATTTAGGTCTTTAATCCATGCTGAGTTGGTTTTTGTATAAGGTGTGAGGTGAAGGTCTTTAAATCTTTTGCATATCACTTTCCAGTTTTGCCAGCACCATCTGTTGAAAAGACTATCACCTCCCCAAATGATATATTTAGGTGTTTTGTCAAAAATCAGTTGGCTGTATGAAGATGGGTTAATTTCTGGATTCTTGATTCTGTTCTATTGATCTATATATCTGTCATTGTATCAGTATCAAGCTGTTTTGGCCACTGTAGCCGTGTAGTAAATTTTGAAGTTGGTGATCCCACTATTCTTGTGTTAAATTAGATACTAACTTAGATTTCATAGCTGTCTATATATTGAATTTTTATTGTTTATAACTCAGCATTTAATTTCAAACCTAAACTCTCTTCCATTTTCTAAGGAAGAAGTTAAAAAAAGAGGGAAAATAAAGCATAAATGAGATTTAATTAATTCACTTTTTTAACAGGAATTTTCTCTGCTAGAATTTTTACTGACATTGAGAGGAAAATGTGAAAGTTGCCTTAAGAATAAGGAGAAACAAATCACACTAAAACACTAATTCAGAAAGCTGCATTTTTTAAGTATGAAAGTTCAACATGCAAAATGGTTTTCCCTCTTTTATATACCATAATTACCAAGGTCACTATTGTTGGTTCATTCTCAGAAGAATGTTCCCAGGAAAAGGGTTTAGGGCAAAGAGTAAAGAAGGATGAAGGGTGATGTTGAGACCCCAGCGAGTGAAAATGGTTAACACACTTGGCTGCTAACCAAAATTTTAGAGGTCCAAGTCTACCCAGAAGTAACTTGTAAGTAAGGCTCAGTGATATATTACTGAAACATTCAGTCATTGAAAACCTTATGGAACACAAATCTACTCTGACACACATGGGGTCACCATGAGTTTGACATTCAACTCCTCGGTGACAGGACTTTATCTGTGATGCAAGTAGAACTTTAACGAATTAGAGACACAGAGCTACATTGACCCTTGGAGACACTTCCTTTCTACCAGGGTATGTAACCTGTTGACATCATTTAAAACCTACTCATCAAATTCTATCATAGAATTGAACTGGTACTCTAGCCATTTCCTCCACTGTTTCTCTTCACTTCTTTATACTAATTTTGTCATTACTGTGTTACAAAATTTATCATGGCAGTGATTGTGTATGTATGTGTGTGTGTGTGTGTGTTTACAAGAGAGAGAGCAAGAGTAGAAGTTGATGTGTTCCCTTAGGGTTATTTGAAAAAAAAAAACAAAAAAACAGCATACTTATTAGAAATACAAAAACGGTCATATTAAAACATACTCTTTCTAAAACAGTTTTCCTGTTTGGGATGAAACAGAAATGTTTTCAAATTACTATAATTTTTATATTTTAACACAGTAGCAACTCTATAAAATTAATCTTTTAAAACTATTCATTGGAAATGCTTTTAGCTAATGGTTCTATTTGTTGGTAAGCCTTTAACTATTACTTGCTCCATACTCTATGAGGGTGGGGGACACAACTACTAATTCAAGAAAGTGTCAATATGGAGG
Organism: Chrysochloris asiatica; assembly: GCF_000296735.1. Classification (NCBI taxonomy): domain Eukaryota; kingdom Metazoa; phylum Chordata; class Mammalia; order Afrosoricida; family Chrysochloridae; genus Chrysochloris; species Chrysochloris asiatica. The sequence goes on along the minus strand of NW_006408665.1, from coordinate 7,237,482 downwards.
GTTTCCAAATGATTTGTTCCACGTATGTGAAACTTAAAAGTGCAATAGCATGTAAGCATCACAGAAAAAGTTGTCATATGGTCCAAAAGTAGACTCCTTTTGAGCTAGCAGTCCAGTGCTTATTGTACAATGCTGCAAAAGTCTTGGAATCACCTGATTCAATGTGTTCACTCATACTGCCTTAGTTCAGGGTCTTTTACACAAAGTCATTGCTCCATAAATACATGAATAGTTCAGCTGAGGTAACTGAGGCCAAATGAGACTCTCCCAGGGCCACTCAGCTGTCGTGGCCGGGCCACTCTCTGGCATTCATCCCATAGCTGGCTTCATTATACTAAGTCTTGTCCCTCCTACTAGTCTCACTCTCTCTATTTGTTAAAAAAAGATAAGCAATTTGGAAATAGACACACACATACATACAAAATAATGTATTTGTCTTTAGTGCTTGCCCATCATGAATAACAGAGTAGACATAAGGAAATATTGAAATGGTTTTAAGTCTACTCAACAAACTTAAATTCTTTAAAAATTCATTAACTTCATGGAACACAAATAGTAATATACAGTTGTTATTGAATTTGCTGTGTGTTATAGTATCTTTGTGTCTGCTACAAGAGAAGGTATGCTTTATTATCAGGGCTATAGGGAAATGCTGGGAGAAAGCACAGAGAACCCTTCTAATAAATTTATTCTCTGGCCCTAAATTGCCAAAAATGTTTACCTAGGGGGGGAAAATCCCTCAATGCGTTTCCATCATTTTGACTTTACTTGGCAACTTTTCTCTAAATACATTAGGATATATGGATTTTTAGGTCCCAAGTACATATGAAATATGTCTTCATACCTCTCCCTTGCTTCATTTATCCATCTAGCTAACATTTGTTTATGGGCTCCTCCTATATGCCAGGAAAACCACTAGATTTCAGGACCTTGCTACTCAAAGTGTGGTTCTGGATCAGTATCCAGGGCCACTGAGTCAGAACCTGCTTTTTAAAAAAGAAGATCTCCAGGTGACTGACATGCACATTGAAATTGCAGAAGCACAATAAAGACTTGGTCTCCTTCCCTTGAGATTTGCACAGTCTAATAGAGGCTCAAATCAGGGGGACGGCCAGATCAAAGAGAAATGTTAGAGCCATGTGTAAAAGGTGCTGATCCAAGATGGATGAAGCCCTGTGGGCATACAAGCCAAAAGGAGTTAGAAAAAGAAAAGGTGCTTATTCTAGGCAGTCCTAGCCACATTACTGGATGTGGAGTTTGGGAAAACAGTATGTAGGCCAGATTTTAGAACGTAGTTCAGAGTCTCTATGCCATGCTTAACCAGCAGAGTTGTACACTGTGTCCATGAGACAGTATGTGTCTCACTTGATTGACGGATTGGTTGATTATCTTTTTTCCCCCACTAGTAACAGATTGTAGATTATTCTGGGAAGGCTGAATTTTATCCTATAAACATCAGAGAGCACCATCGGAACAGTTCAGCGTATGCTATCATCTGGTTTGCTTATTAGAAAGAGTACCCTGGTAGGAGTCCTGGTGTGGTGCGATAGGATAAGCATTGGACTGCTAACCACAAGATCAGAGGTTCAAATCCACTAGCTGCTCCTTGGAAACTCTAAACAGGATCGCTATGAGTTCGATCTGACTCAGCAACACAACAACAAGAACACCCTGGTAGTAATGTAAGATAAAGAAAAAGAAAAAACAGGAATATTTAGCAGAAGTCCCTAAATTTATCTCGACATGAGATCGGAAGACCTTGAAGGTAAAGGGCACCAGGGAGCAAGGCTGAAGATTCTCCATGTGAATGAACTGATAAGCATTAAAAGGGAAGCAGAGCTGGGGTTTCTAATTTAAGAAAGAGCATGATAAATCAAGAATACAAGCAATGAACCTCTGTGGGGAGGGGCAGTGGAGATAATACCTCTAGTATTAGGTTGAAGATTACAAACAGAAACCTGGAATACAGACAGAAATTCAGTAGCAAGCACTGCTCCAAGCCAGAGAGGGTGTTTATGAGGCCAGGAAGTGACTTCTCACTGTGGACTGACACTCTAAGGAATTTCATGCACTAAAACCTACATAATGAACCAATTGTTGTTTTTGTTACGTGCTTTCAATTGGTTCTGACCCATAGCGACCCTATATAGGGTTTCTGAGGACCAGATGATGAGCTTGAACTACTGACCTTGTGGTTCAAACTGACTTTGCAGTCTAGTGCATTAGCTCACAGTACCACACCAGGAATCAATAGCACAAATGAATAGTTTTCTCAAGCATTCACTCTTTCTCCTGCAATGAACCCCAAGATGCATGTCTGTTTAAGCAAGCTGGGAACTGCTGAACTGTCAGGAACAAAAGTAAAAAGAAAAGACCATCTGCTTTGGAGTCAGCCATTCCTGAGATTAAGTGCGAGATATTTTGCTTTCTAAATATGACCTTTTTGGACATATTGTCCAGAGGGAACAGTCGCTGGAAAAGGATGTCATGTTGGGTAAGGTGGAGGGTCAGAGAAAAAGGGGAAGACCCCTAATGAGATGGATTGGCCAGGTGTCATCATTGATGGCGTCAAGTGTGGCAGCGGTAGTGAGGTTGGCCCAGGATCAGACATTGTTTCGTTCTGCTGTGCATGGGGTCGCTATGAGTCGGTTTTGACTCGATGGCACCTGTCAACAACAACAACAAATATGACCTTGGGCAGACTACTTAGCCTTTCTGAACCTCAGTTTCCCTATGTGTATAATGGGGTTAATAATTCTTGTCTGAGAGCCAAAGATAGGATGATCACACTACCTGGTATTCCCAGGATGTTATCTGGTGACATTGAGTCGAGTTTTAATTCATAGTGGCCACATTTGACAAAGCAGAACTGTCCCATAAGGCTGTAATCTTTATGGAAACAAATTATCAGATCTTTCTTTCACAGAGCCACTGGGTAGGTTAGGAGCTTTTAGTTAATAGCTGAGTGCTTAACTGTGGTGCCACCAGGGCTCCTTGTTCCCAGGATCATTGTTGGTTAGTGCCATCCAGTCAGTTCGGACTCATAGCAATCCTGCATAGAGTTTTCAAGGAGTGACTGGTGGGTTTGAACCATCGACCTTATGGTTAGCAGTCTAGTACTTATCCTACAACATCACACAATGTCTCTCATTGCAGTTTTGCTTTGAATTCCTTAAGAACCATGTCAGTACTCCACAAAAACCCTGTATAGGGTTTCCAAGGAGCTTCTAGTGGGTTTGAACTACCAACCTTAGAGTCAGCAGTCTAGTGCTTATCCACAGTGCCACAGGACTCTATGACAACTCCTATTTATAACAATTATCTCTGAGTAATTATTTATTATATTCCCTTTCATTCTAAGATATGTCCCAGATTGACAGATAAATTATATCCTCCTACCCATTGGGCTAAGGAGCTCTGGTAGCGTAGTGGTTACGAATCGGGCTGCGAACCTTAAGGTCAGCGGTTTGAAACTACCAGCTGCTCCGCGGGAGAAAGATGAGGCTTTCTACTCCCGTAAAGATTTACACCCTCGGAAACCCTGTACAGGGTCGCTATGGGTCGGAACCGACTCAACGGCACTTAACAACAACAACAACAACCCACCTCCCAGACATAGAGGAGTCCTGATGTGGTGCTGTGGGTTAATGCTCCACAGTGCAAAGCCATTTGAACTGCAAAGTCAGTGGTTCAAGCTCACCAGCTGCTCTTCAGAAACCCTATACAGGGTTGCTGTGGGTCAGAATCGACTCAACAGCATGTAACAACAACAAACCAGGCATAGAAACATTAAATGAAATGATATATGCAAAACTGGCACTGGATTTCTATTTATCATTCTCTTTCTTCCTATCTGTACCTGAAAGAAAAGGAAATTTGGCAGGATTGTCACTATGGCAGCTTTGGTTAATGACACACCTGGAATACAAAAGCACCACAGCACTCTATTTCACGGACATTTAGCGGTAGAATCACTTTAGCAAAGTGCCTTAGCCAGGGTAATTTCAGGAAGAAAATCTCACCCCCATTAAAACAAAAGATACAATTCTTCGGTTTAAGGTTATATGTGGAGAACGGAAATTGACGGTAATTTGTTAAAATGCCACTGAAGAGCATCATACTCAAAGCAGCACATGTCCCAATTAATCGAGTTGTGATGTTGGAGGAGAATATTGAAAATGCCAGGGGCTGCCAAAAGAACCAATAGATCTGTTTTGGAAGAAATGCAGCCAGAGTGCTCCTTGGAGGCCAGGATGGCCAGGCTTCATCTCTCATACTTTGGACATGTTGTCAGGAGGGTCCCAGTTGCTGGAGAAGGATATCATGTTTGGTAAGGTGGAGGGTCAGAGAAAAAGAGGGAGAACCCAGCGAGATGGATTGGCCAAGCGGCAGCATTGATGGCCTAAAGCGTGGCAACAGTAGTGAGGTTGGCCCAGATCAGGCAGTGTTTCGTTCTGCTTTGCATAAGGTCACTATGAGTTGGTACCGACTCGATGGCACCTAACAACAACAATATCCAGAGAAATGGCCTTCGGTCAATGTGGACCACTATTATCAACATATGTTAGCAACCCTAGGTGTGCAGTCAGTAGTCTGTGTAAAATAACCTAGTTTATTGAATATAATAGCTAGACAAATTCTGATTATTTTGGTAAACCTGCATGCCTTGACTTATATACATTGACAACAAAGTTAAAATATTAGTTATCAGTACTGAGAATTTAATGGAAAATATAACAGTGTTACTCTAAGCACCAGGAAAAATGATCTAGAAACACAAGTGTTCAATATATACTGGTAATGACAAGGTCAGTGGTTCAAACCCACTAGTTACTTTGTTATTTTTATTAAGTGCCATCAAGTAGGTTCCAACTGATAGCAATCCTGCACAGGGTTTCTGAGGAACGGCTGGTGAGTTTGAAATGCCAACCTTGCAGTTCAAACTGACTTTGCAGTTGAGCGCATTAACCCACAGCATCACACCAGGACTCCATCAGTTGCTTTGATAAATCCTATGTAGGGTTGCTATGAGTTGGAACCAACCAAATAGTGCACAACAATATTGGTTGTGTGTAGAGTTCAAAAGGCCTCTGGCAGAGAAGTTCAGAAAAATCAACTATGTTTATAAACTTTTGTAGTCAAAAAGATAATTTGAAGGAAAAAGTAAAACTTATGTGGGGCACTGTAGGATAAGCACTAGACTGCTAACTCTAAGGTTGGCAGTTCAAACCCACCAGCCACTACTCAGAAACCCTGTACTGGGTTGTTATGGGTTGTAACTGACTTAAGGGAACTTAACAACAACAACAAAGTTAAGAAAGTTGTTTAGGAGGGAAACCGAGTTTCCCAGAGAGTAGGCAGTGCAACAATTTTTTCAATGACAGTTTTAAAAGGCTTAGAAAGAAATCACACTAAACTGAGTATCTGAGGCTATGGCTTTTACTCCTAGCTCTGCCACTATCTGGTTATGAACTCTTGGGAGATAACATCTTTTGGCTTCAGCTTTATTGATTAAACTAAATGAGTTGTAAGTCTCTGTTTCCAACATCCCGTCATCACCAAGGATCCATGATCCCATGGTTCCTTAGCAAAGAGATTACTAACAAATGCCATTTCTGGACTCCTCTGCATCTTTGCATCTGATCAGTTTTATCATCTTTCTATTTCTATCTGTTCCTTATGGTCCATCAGGACCCTAGGCATTCCAAACTCTCAGGCTTCTATTGCTTCCTGACCACAACACTGTGATGGATATCTGCAATCTACTTTTCTCGATCTGTCCAACTCCACTTGAATGACAAGAGACTGCTAGTCAGTGGAGGGGCACACAGCCAAAAGAATTAGATGTTCTCCTGATGTGGCACTATAGATAAGCACTGAACTGCTACCACAAGTTCAGCAGTTCAAACCCACCAGCCACTCCTCGGGATCTCTATACAGGGTCGGAGTTGGAAGCAGCTTCACAACACTGAACAACAATAACATTCTCATTTTACTCTCTCCTCATTACCCCCAAGAGTAGCCTTGTTTACACCCCCACCCCGGAATAATGCCAAATATTCTTTTAAAAAACCGATAAACAAAACAGTTATTATTGAGTCCATTCTGTCTCATGATAATAGACACCATGGGCCATAGAGTAGAATTTCTCTATACAGTTTTCATGGCTGTAATCTTAGAAACTCCTTGGAAACCCTATACAGGGTCGCTATGGGTCAGAATTGACTCGACAGCACTCAACAACAACAACAATCTTAAAAGCAGATTACCAGGTCTTTCTTCTGTGGTGGCATTAGGTGGGTTTGTACTACCAAACTTTAAGGTAGTTGTTAAGTGAACTTTAAGGTAGTTGTAAAGTGCCATCCAGTCAGTTCCAACCCACAGCAACCCTATATAGGGTTTCCGAGAAAGCGGCTGATAAGTGTGAACTGAAGACCTTGCAGATCAAACCAACTTTGCAGTCCAGTACATTAACTCAGTGGTGGTGGTGGGGATTATGTGCCATGGAGTCAGTCCCAACTCACAGTGACCCTGTACAGGGTTTCCGAGGCTTTACAGGAGCAGAATTCCTCATCTTTCTTCCATGGAACAGCTGGTAGTTTTGAACTGCTGACCATGAGATTGGCAGCCCAAATCGTAGCCACTATGCTACCAGAATTCCTTGCATTAACTCAGTTGTTGTTGTTATGTGCTGTGGAGTTGGTTCCGACTCATAGCAACCCTCTACAGGGTTTCCGAGGCTTTACGGGAGCAGAAAGCGTCATCTTTCTCCTGAGGAGCAGCTGGTAGTTTCGAACTGCTGATCCTGAGGTGAGCAGCCCAATTCGCAACCACTAAGCTACCAGAGCTCCTTAGGTGAGCACAAATTGTTTATACCTCTAAGTTTACAATAATAATACAATACTCAGACAACAATTCTGTTTCCATTATGATTATTGTTGTTGTTAAGTGCCGTCAAGTCGATTCCGACCCATAGAGACCCTGTATAAGGTTTCCAAGAAGCAGCTGGTGAGCGTGAACCACCAACTTTACAGTTCAAACGACACACCACGACTCCTCCATTATGCTAGCTTCTTTAAAATTCAAACTACTTAACATGTGCTGTAAGATACATACTGGACTGCTAACCACAACGTGGGTGGTTCAAACCCACCAGCTACTCCTCAGAAACCCTATAAAGGGTCATTATAAGTTGGAACCAACTCGACAGCACTTTACAACAACAAACAGGAGAAACCCAAAAAGTTCAATTCAGTTTAGTATACTGCTGCTGTTGTTGTTGTTGTTATGGGCCGTGGAGTCGGTTCTGACTCATAGTAACCCTGTACAGGGTTTCTGAGGCTATAAATCTTTACGGGAGCAGAAATCCTCATCTTTCTCCTGCGGAACAGCTGGTAGTTTCGAACTGCTGACCTTGCAGTTCCCAGCCGGATTCGTAACCAATAGGCTACCAGAGCTCCTTAGTATACTGATGACTGGAGGGTAAATTATGAATAAGCCTGGCTTAGAAGTTGGTTCTTGTATTATGTGACCTTCACTTGGCTGGAACTGCCTTCACACTCATATTCCTATAAGCAACACACAGATGGGTTCTGTGTGATCTCAGATGATCTACATAGGTAGGGAACACTCCATTTCAGGAGGAGAAATGAACAAATGAAATCAGGAAGAATCATTTTACTCGTACCAGGGAACTACAAGCAGAGATAGAATAGTTCACCGTGACCAACTGCACTGTTAATCATCAGGAAGACAAACTGTATGCCAATTAAACTTTTTGCTCAGTTTGTTAAAGTTACAGGACTAATACAGCCTAAGAATTTTCCTGTTGTTTAATTCATATGAACTCCTTGTATAAAATTCATAGGGAAAAATATCAGAAGAATTAAATATGTGGATATAAAAAATGTCATACACTTACCTCAATAACACTTAAAAGTATAGTACTTGCTCTCTTCTAGAAGAGGGTATTTTTAGCCTGATGGTTCAGAGAGTGAACGTTACAATTAGTTCTCTGTCCTTGCCACATTATTTGAGAACTAATCTAAGATAATTAGTATGATTGCTTAAGTCTGTAGGAGTACATAACCCTCCTCTTTCTACTGTTGGAAGCATTGTTGTTGCTATTTGGGTTAAGAATCTTAAAACTTCCCAGAAAGGATTTCCAGAAACTATTCTGGCAGGGAAATGAGAGAATCACCAGAGAGATTCTGGAGAAGGGGGCAGTGATGCATTTAAACTGGGTCACTTCAGCCTTGATAATGAACTGAGGATTAAAAGCTTCCCTAGAAAGAAAAAAGAACCTCTGATGTGATCTGTGAGGGGAGAGAACTGGGTAAGAAGACATGAAGATTCTTTGAGGCAGTTTAAGAGAAGGCTGACTTCAGGCTTGAACAGCTGTCATGGGTGAAGGTCCATTTTCATCCTCCCTAGACTGCAAGAGTGAGAAAAGGAATCAGGGCACTGTCCTTCCAAAGAACAGCTCTGACTTCAGTGTCACGCTAACCTGACTGAGCTCAGATCAAACGTTATAGAGCACACTAATGATCTCATGCAAATTTCACTTGGATGTTTGAAATTCACTGATAGAGCCCGGTGCAGGCAAGACATCATAGGCAAAGTCAATACGACAACTACTGAGGTGAGATAATTGGGTTCTAAGTTATGAAATGTTGACAGATCTGGGCAGAAGGATTTGTGGAAGTAAAAGGTGATGCAGAAATAAAGAGAACAGCTGAATCACTGGTTTAATAAATAGGAAAAGGAGGACAGTGAAATATCAAATTCTGGCTCTCATAGAATGATCAAAGCTTTCATCTTCAAGAAAGATCCTAAGTAGAAAAGAATTCAGAGTTCTAAGCTGTAATAAAACTGAGGACATAAAACATAAGTTATAAATGTTGACAGTATGGGGAAACACTATAGTAACTGGGAATATGTGAAATCCATGCATTGTGTGAAATGATTTCTTCAGGCCTAACGTTGCAATTTTACAATATAAAACATATTATCATCCAAACATTACACTTGATTATGTGTTCCTACAATGTTTATGTTCTCTGTATTTATGGATGTAAAGATAAGGAAGAACCAAACCTAAAACCTCTTTTTCAAGCTGGGCCAGGAGTGAAGGGTGACATTTGAAAAAGGAATTGCTCATATTATAATCTATTATATTCTTCCCATTTTACAATGGAAGATTTGTAAAACACAGAGAAATGAAATAAAGTCATCTAAAATCCAAGAAACTCTCTTTTAAGATTTGTTTCATTATTTTTATGCACTTAAAAAAAAATACGTAATTGTGATCATGCTATACCTGTATGTTTGTGTTGTTAATTGCTGTCTGCTACTGAGTTGATTCAAACTCATAGCTACCCTGTATAAGGTTTTCAAGAAGCAGCTTGTGGGTTTGAACCACCAATCTTATGGTTAGTAGTCCAGTGCTTACCCTATAGCACCATATCAGGATTCTGGGTAAAATGTCATTTTATTTATCTTAGTAAGTTTTAGCATGCCTCAGTTATACATTCTAAAATATAAACTATAGATCCTATTGATAGTTAGCATACTAGGACTAAGTTAGGGAGAACTGTTCAATACTAGAGTGGCAGCTTAAGGAGTTAATTAAGAACAGAAGTTCCTGAAGGCAAAAGACAGGAACAGCAACAAATACAGGGAAGGGATAAACAGGCATCATGTCCTTCAGCTGGGGACTATGATATTCTAAAGGTGCACAACTTGAAAAGTCCTTACAGATATTTTGAAAACAGCAAGTGACATTTAGAGGAGGAGGCTTTATGCTTCAGGAACATCAATGGAGAAACTTTACATGAATCTGCTTTGGGTAGATTCATGATTTTATTTCTCGAACACTTCCATAACACAAATTACTGGACCCTGTTTTAAGCATTTTATAATTATTAATTTGTTTAATCTTTGCAACACCTACATGAAGTAGATACTATTATCATTCTCAGTTATAGTCTCCCACTTTTAATTTCACTTAGAGACTTGAGGAGCTTAAGACAGTAGCTGAAGTGCAATGTGCAACAGGTTCACTAAACTCCCAATGCTTTCTCTGCTACAGCAAATGCTGTCACATGATCAACTGTATTCATAGCTCTTTAGTTGGGAAACTCTCCAGGCTGCTGACTGTTTTTCTATCCTTATAAGCTAATATCAAGAATCACAATCAGAACAACAATAATACCTTCGTTGGCCTACACAGAAAACAAAAAGCGCACACGAAAACTGTGAACAGAATAAACCTTACCATCATAAAAGTGCACAAGAAAAATGTGTTCATGGAAAAATACCCACACAGAAAATACGCAATAGAAAAATTCTCATATAAAAGGTAAGCTAATGGAGAGGGTTAGGGTTAGTGTTAAGTGTTAGGGTTAGGGTTAACATTCAGGTTTGAGTTGGGATTTGAGTTAGAGTTTATTATACAATATTGTGATTGTGAGAGTTTTTTGTTTTGTTTTGTTTTCCTATGTAGGTATTTTTCCATGTGGGCCTTTTTCTTGTGTGCATTTATGACGGCAAGGTTTGTTCCTGTGTACAATTTTCATTTTGACTTTTTCATTTTATTTTTCGTTATAGAACTCTTCCTTGGGAATAAAATACTATCTGCACTTTTCAAAATTTCAGTAATAATGCTTGATTAGTCCATTTTACACATGACTTCTGCAACAATAAAGAAAAAGAACAGGAACAAAAATTGAGTTTTATAGCATGATTCAATATAAAATAGTAGGAGCAGTATCATTCTCCAATATCCAAAAGCACAATGCCATTCTCATGGTGGCAATGACTACAGGGGACTAACATTTCAAGAATTTTACATTTAATCCTTATTGTTGCTACCATTGCACACATTTTCAACATTTTCCTGGTTTGCATGAATAGTTTGGGGTGTAGCATATTTTTATGGTAAATAGTTGATTTTTATAAAACCCATGAAAAAACAACACAAAAATTACTCCATTTGAAGAAGGATCTGGTTGATGAAACAAGTCAGGATGATGTGCGGTCTGTTGTAGGTCTGTCTCTCCTGTCCTCTATGGAGACAATGGGTTTAAGGTTACAAATGGAGAGACTGAGCCATATACCAGACACAGCAATTATTCCAAAGCTGAATTCAGCAGACATCAGATGCCTGCTCTTTCCCAAGTCACAAAATAAAACTGCATCTAAATTATCTAATTGCTGGATTTGTGTGTGTGTGTGTGTGTGTGTTTTGGGGTAGGGTTTTCTTTCTTTTTTTCTTTCTATTTGTATTACCTATTTATAATAAAAACATGGGTTTTTTGACTGGATTAAAAATGTACTTTTAACAGCTGTAGTTTGTTTCTGAGATTAAATACATTATTTGACATTTATTGATTGTTGTTGTTAGGTGCCGAAGAGCGGTGGTTTATTGACTAAGAGATTACAAAGCCTGAAACTCACATTGGTATTTGACAAGTGGGGTACTGATAATTTAAGATCTGATAAAAATATATTGAGACATTATATATGATCTACACAAACATTGAGGTTTTGAAGCTGAACTTAGACCAGAAAGATAATCTATGAATTTATCATCTGTTATCTTCCCAGCTATGAACATTAGCCAGCATTCTTTCTCATTTTTTACCAGAAATTCTCTCTCTCATATACACTTATTATATCATTTTTACAGCATGCCTCATGATTACAGAATTCCAAATATGTCATTCATCCCAGCACAAAGGAGCTCTGGGAGCGTAGTGGTTACGAGTCGGGCTGGTAACCTTAAGGTGAGCAGTTCGAAAACACCAGCAGTTCCTCAGGAGAAAGATGAGGATTTCTACACCCTGGGGAATCCTATGCAAGGTGGCTTGAGTCAGAACCGACTTCACAGAACATCACCACCACCACCATCAATTACAAATGACTCCATAATACTAAATTTCTGAGTTAGTTTGTTAAGCACAGAGCTATTTAGTCACAGGAAAATGGAGTAAGGGTGGCATGGAACAAAACACTTGAAAGGGGAAATTAATTGGATTAAGTTAAAGAATAGTGAAATATGGACAGTCCTCACTTTGAACTGGAGCATAGTGCATGGCTCCGTAGAATAAACACTGGACACAAGGTCGAAGGTTGGAGCAACCAACCAATTCACTGGAGAAAGATGAGGCTTTATGCTCTCCAAAAGATTTAAAAGCCTGGGAAGACCTATACAGTGTCGGAAACCCTATACAGTGTTGAGATGAATCGGAACTGACTCAACGACACTTAACAACAACAGTTTGCAGTTTGATTTCTCCTTCATTGTCTTGTTTGTTTACATTAATTTGATTTTCTCAATGTCAAATCATGAATTTGAGAGTTAAGTACTCACTGGCATCTTGTGCAATTTACATAGGGCTTTATCAATTTCAAACAATGTCAGTCCACACCCCACACCTCTCCTCTTCCCCCCTCCACCATACACCCCTGCAAAACAAAACAAAACACCAAGAAAACCAAAAGTGATTCCAAGTATTGTAATAGTCTTCTATGTGGACAGGGATCCTGACTGTTACACTGACACTGCTCTTATCATTAAAGACAGTTCTATAGTGGAGCATACTTGGGCATCAGAGTAAGACCTGTTGTTCAGTATTATAACACAATGGGTCTAAACGATGATTACCAGACCAGCAGCAGCATGATTCTGAGACTTAGAAATGTAAATTATCAAGCCAACCCCAGGCTTATAGAATCAGTAACTCTAGAGGTAGGGCTGAATATTTGCATTTCTAAGAGATTTCTAGTTTAGACTGATTCTGCTAATTGAAGACAACATTTTGAGGATAGATGGATTGAAACCTAGTCTGTGAAGCCATGCTCAGACCCCTTACCAGCTGAGTGTTATAGTTGTTGTTAAGTGCCTTCTGATCAGTTCCTATTCATAGTGACCCTGTAAAGAGTTTCCAAGAGCGGCTGGTGGGTTTGCACTGCCGAATTTGAGTTACCAGTTCAGTGCTTATCCTACAGCGCCACCCCACGGCTCTACCAGTTGAGTAACCTTGAGGAGAAAGTTTAATTTTTTCATTTGTAAATGCGGGTATAAATGGGAATGATATTAGTGTCTATGTCATAGGATGGTTAAGGGTTAAGTGAGTCAGCTGCTAAGATCTGTACAAACTCTTGAAATTATGACTTTCATCACGTAAATCCTATATATTGTTGTGAAGTGCCGTCAAGTCAGTTCAGACTCATAGTGACCTGTATAGGGTTTCCGAGGAGCAACTGGTGAGTTTGAATTGCCAACCTTGCAGTTCAAACCAACCTTGAGGTCTATTGCATTATGCTACAGTGCCAAGCCAGAACTCCAAGTCCTATATATATGTCTGTTAAAATAAAATGTGTAAAATAAATTGCATCTGCTATATATTTAGCCACAGTCAACCCACTGCACCTTTGCATTTTCTTTGCACTTTTATTTCCAGATGGCTGGAGGAAATCACTTTAACCCAGTGGTTCCCAATTCTGGCTGAGTAGCAGAATCACCTGAGAAGCCTTTTAAAAAGTGCTGATTTCAGGATTTGATTATTTGATTTAGATTGAAGTCTAGATAGTAGAGTACTTGAAAAGTACCCCAGATAATTCCAATGTTCTGCCAGAATCAGTGTCAGATTACCCAATAAACATAGTAAGCATGGATTTACTTGTCCTTACTTATTAATCTCTAGTGAACAATTTCACAATTTTCACCACATCAAAGATTTTTGCTTCTAAATATGGTAGACAAAGTCTCCCAAACCCACAGCACCTTACTGTAGAATCAAAACCTCTTTTCGATTCACAATCCCTGACAGGGATGAAGTACCCCACCAACAAGTAAGCACAAGTAAGACCAAGTTTGCCTTGGTTATTCGGTAATCTGTCCAGTCAGAGTAAACTATTTAGCTTATAAATCAATAGTATGTTTCTAGAATGTAATGATCATATTTGGAACCCTGCTTTAAACAACATGAAGACCCTTATACTAAATAGAACAAAACTGAGCAAAGAGGTAATCTTTCCATTTGGAAACTACAACATAGCTTTTTAAAAACTTGGGCTGATTGTATCATATTTTTGCAAACTTAATAATAGCTAGCTTTTGAAGTATTTGAGGCTCTAGGATAAAATAAACCATATAAATTCAAGAGAATAAAATATATGCTTTCAGGTAATACACTTTGGTGTGTATAGAACAGGAAGAGACAACAAAAATCACAGAGAAAAATAAAGCCTTATTGGAAGAAAACTTCCCTAACATTTTGAAAGATGAGAAGATAAGTATACAAGAAACAGAACTAACCTCAAACAGGATAGATCCCAAAAGAAAACCACCAAGACATACCATAATAAAATTTTCTAAAACCAAAGTTAAATTCTCAGAGGATCTCAGGAAAAATGAAAGGTTACCTACAAAGGAGAATCAATAAGAAAACAAGAAAAAGCTTTGATTTCTCATTAGAAACCACACAGGCAATAAGGCAATGGAATGACTACAAAACTGTAAAAAAAAAAAAAATGCAAACCAAGAATCATATACCCATCAAAGCTATCCTTTAAATGTGAAGGCAAAATTAAGACATTTCCTGGTAGATAGAAATTAAAGGAATTTATAATGACCAGATTAATTTTGCAAAAACAATCTAAACGGTGTTCTTTTGACTGGGAACCAATAACAGTGAATAACAACATGAGATTACCATATATGACAACTCCACCCAGAACTCAATCCAGATATAGACGTATTTAAAATAAAAGATGGAGTCCTGGTGTGGTGCTGTGCCGTTCCATTATGCACTGAACTGCAAGGTCAGTTTCAACTGCAAGGTTGGAGGTTCAAGCTCACCAATTGCTCCTCAGAAATCCTATACAGGTTCGCTATGGGTCGGAGCCGACTTGACAGCACTTAACAACAACAACAAAGTAAAACATACCTATAAGACTGAAAATAGGGAACCAGAGATAACAATTTATAATGAAATCAACTACAAGGCAAAAAAAAAAAAAAGGGAATAGTGTAGATACAGAACTTTCTAATGGTAAAGAGAGGACTTGAAACGTTTACTGATGAAGATCAAAGAGCACAGCCTTTGGTATGGATTGCATCTCAATGTCAAGAAAACAAAAATCCTCACCACTGGACCAATAAACAACATTCTTATCAATGGAGAAAAGATTGAAGTTGTCAAGGACTTCATTCTTCTTGGATCAACTATCAACACTCAAGGAAACAGCAGCCAAGCAATCAAATGGCATATTGCAATAGGCAAATCTGCACAAGACCTTTTTAGGCTGTTGAAGAGCAAAGATGTCAGCTTGAGGACTAAGGTGAGCCTGACCCAAGTCATGGTATTTTCAATAACCTCATATGGATGTGAAAGCTGGACAGTGAATAAGGAAGATCGTAGAAGAATTGATGCCTTTGAGTTGTGGTGTTGGAGAATACTAAAAGTGCCATGGACTGCCAAAAGAACCAACAGATCTGTTTTGGAAGAGGTGCAGCCAGAGTGCTCCTTGGAGGCCAGGATGGCTAAACTTCATCTCTCATACTTTGGACATATTGTCAGGAGGGAACAGTCGCTAGAGAAGGATGTCATGCTGGGTAAGGTGGAGGGTCAGAGAAAAAGAGGAAGACCCCCAACGAGATGGATCAACCAGGTGGCATCATTGATAGACTCAAATGTGGCAGCGGTAGTGAGGTTGGCCCAGGATTGGAGATTGTTTTGTTCTGCTGTGCATGGGGTCGCTATGAGTCGGTTCCGACTTGATGGCACCTGACAACAGTGGTAAAGAAGTCAAGTAGATTTCAAGATAAAACAGTCTGTTTCTAATAGGGAAAAAATTTAATAAGTTACAGCATAGCCTGTAATTTTCCCTGAAAATGAATATACTTGCATGTCAAAATTGAAAAAAGAAGAAAATCAGAAAGATTTAGTAAGCATCAACACAACAAAAAAAGAGAAAATGAAAAGAAAACCCACAAACAAAATGAACTCAGCACACAAAATTATGGGGAACAAAGAAACCTGGCAGCACCATAAGAAAAATACCCATACAACAAAATGATAGCAATCGGTTCATACCTATTGATAATTTCATTGAAGGTAAAATGGATTAAAATGTACAGGTCCAGAGACAGAGAGAGCAGAAGGGATAAGAATATGGGATCCTACAATATGCAGTCTACAAAAAGATGGATATATCCAAATGTCAATCAACAGAAGAATATTTAAACAAGCTTTAGTGCATATACACAATGGAATACTATGCAATGTTGAATAATAATGATTAATATGCAAAACACCTCACAACATGGATGACCCCGGAGCATATCGTGCTGAGTGAAATTATGCAATTACAAAAGGACAATTATTGTTGAGACTATGTTCTAAAAAGTTAAGGAAAGGTTTTCTTAATAAAATAAATAATCTATGGTGGTTATGGGGAGGAGGATAGGGAAATTATTCACAGGCTAGTGGGTAGACACATGTTAACAAGGATGACAAGGCAGGCAATATAACAAACGGGAGGTTCACAAAGGAAACATGAAGGCACAGGGGAGAATGCAATAGTTAAAGTGAATAGAGGTAAATGCTGTTAACCTGATGGTACATGGAGTGGGGTGCAATCATTGTAATGAAGCAAACTACATGATATGCTGAATGTAAAACCAATGACCAGCCCTATAAACCTTCAGTCAATTAATATTTTTTTTAAGAAATCAAATGAAGTATTCCACTAGACAAAATTACTGCACAAGACCTCTTTAAAATGTTCAAGAGCAAAAGTATCAGTTCGAGGACTAAGGTGCACATGACTCAAGCCATTGTATTTTCACTAGCCTCATATACATGCAAAGATTGATAATGGATACAGAAGACCATAGGAGAATTGATACATTTGGGTTATGGTGTTGGATAAGAATATTAAAAGAACCATGGAGAAGAACAAATAAATCTGTGTTGGAAGAAGTACTGCTCCTTAGAGGATAGGATGGAGAGACTTTGTCTCTCATACTTCTGACATATTATCAGAAGGACCAATCCCTGGAGAAGAACATCAGAAACAGAAAAGAGGACAATTTCCATGGGATGGAATGACACAGTGGCAGCAGCAATGGGTTCAAACATAACATGACAGGGTGTGACAGGACATGATGGCGTATGACAGGGCCGTTCCATTATGTTGTGCGCAAGGTCGCTGTGAGTTGGAGCCAACTTGACTGCATCTAACAACAACTCTCTCAGACCCAAGCTTTGGCCCACTGTACCAATAGTGAGGTTTTGTAGTTTTCAAATAACTTATAATTAAATGACAAGAGGATTATGATCATTAAGTAAGATAGTTTATGAAGCCTGCCTCAAAACAGGCTCTCAGTTAGTTTCAGATATCTCATACATTTTCAGATCCCATTCCAATGTTTCCCAATATTTATCTACACACTGCTTTTTAAACTAATTTATATGCAAAAAAAAAATTACTCTCTCTAGAATAAGAAACTTTGATCTTTAAAGAAAAAGCAACTCTTTATTTTTATCCTCTTGGATAAAAATCTCCTTAGAGTCCACATAATAGCAAAAAACTAAAACAAAATCTCAACTTCTAAAATTTTGAAATTGAGGGTAAAAAATGCTTGGCCAACATTATTTATCTTTGGCTTTCACAGCTTTGTGTTTGGTAGATATGGCATAAGGATTTTACAGTTCTTGCTGAAAATACCATCAAAGGTATTTATTTTATTTATTTCACTTTTATGTAAGTCAATCTGAGAACTTTTTAACCTACCAAGAATTTCCATTTTGCAATGGTAGAACCACCATATGTTTTTAAACATTCTCATAACTTTCAATGGGAGATCACCCCCTAGTGGAAATGCAGTATGTAATACTATATATCTATGCTTTATCATTTGGTAAAAATGATAGATAATCCATGACAATTTAAACAATTTTATATTACTAAGGGAAGACAAGAGGGGCACTGTTAATAAGCAATGTAGATTTCCAGTTATGTCAAGTTCCATCTGTGTAAGAATAAATAGTTTGAAAGTATCCTGAATTTATATCAGAATTTTTATTTAATTTCAGAGAATGGTGTAGCTGTTAGGTAAGTTATAACATAAGACTGCAGTAGACTGCAATCTTCTTTTTCTGTCCAAAAAGTCTGGGAGCCACAATGTGATCAAATGAGGAACATATATTGCACTTTAGATTACTTTGAACCCATTTATTATAGAAACCGCTCATAAAATGTTGTTGTTTTTAAGCGTCATTGAGTAAGTTCCAACCCATAGCAACCCTGTCTAGGGTTTCTGAGGAATGGCTGGAGAGCTTGAACTCCCCACATTGCAATTCAAACCAACTTTGCAGTCCAGAGCATTAACCCACAAGGAGGTTAATACTTAATTCTGGATAGATGCCATACACCAGGCACTGTGGTATACTTTGTGTTAATACCATAATAAATCATAAAAATACTTCTAGATACAATGTTTAATTACAATCTTCATTTAAGAATTCATCTCATAATCTAGCATTATATATAATATCATTTATAGTGATAAAATGTTGCTGTGTAATGTAGTCAGTTCCAACTCATAGCAAGCATAGAAAAGGTTTCCAGGAACAACTGGTGGGTTGAGGTTCCAAACTTGAGGCTAGCAGTCCAGTGCTTACCCTACAGTGATACATATTATATAATATAGCACATAGTGAGCATCTTAATGAAAAGTCTAACTATGAATGTAGTAAAATTTTAAAGGTCATAAAAAAACATTTTCAAGGCAAAATGAATAAATAAAATTTCACTTCTGGCCAAACATCACATAAATCCTATCATAACTTCAAATATATACGTGTGAGGAGATTTCAAAACCTTCTTGAAAAAATTCCCAAATCTTCTAATTCCATTTTTTCATGAAGTTTTTGAAGCTCCTTGTGTGTGTGTGGTGTAGGTACACGTGTGTACACACATATATTATTGTATGTTTATGATAATAAAACTTTGACAGTGTATTCAAACCTAAATTATTTGTTAGTTTTACATTTTTACAAATGGAATGTTGTTGTTATGTGCTGTCGAGTCAGTTCAGACTCATAGTGACTATATAAAGGGTTTCTGAGAAGAGGCTGGTGGGTTTGAACCACTGACCTTGCTGTTAGCATCTAGTACTTTTCCTACAGCACCACACCGTGACTTGAGTACAAGCATTACTCTAAAAAGAATGAAATTTCAATCTAAGAACAATAAGAAATTACCACTTGAGATAAATAAGTTAAAAGAAAAGTTATTTATATCAAGATATTCTATGGCACTGCAGGTTAATGCATTGGACTGCAAGGTAGGCAGTTCAAGCTCACCAGTCACTCCTCAGAAACTCTATATAGGTTTGCTATGGGTCAGAGCCCACTTAACGGCACTTAACAACAACAACAATATATAAACTTGACAGAACTAAACAACAACACATGTTTGTCCTACAACATGTGGTTGTATTGGTGGTGGTGTTTGTCATGGCGTCAAGTCCCATTCATAGCGCCAGATCAGAAATTCTTATGGGAATTGTAATTTTCTGGGATCAGATCCCCATTTACTGAGTGGCCGGTGGGTCCCAATAGCTGACCTTCAGTTAGAACTTGAGCAATTAGCCAATGTAATACAACGACTCCTACAAAAAAATGTATGTGTGGTGCTGTAGGATAAGTACTCGACCGCTAAGTTGGTTTGAAGCACAAGGTCAGTGGTTCAAACCCACCAGTTACTCCTTGGAAACTCTATATAGGGTCCCTAGCTGTCAGAACTAACTGGATGACACTTAACAGCAACAATATATATATATGAAACCACCACTATATATATATATATATTGTTGTTGTTAAGTGCCGTTGAGTCGGTTCCAACCCATAGCGACCCTGTACAGGGTTTCCGAGGGTGTAAATCCTTACGGGAGTAGAAAGCCTCATCTTTCTCCCGCGG
>NW_006408665.1:7214998-7216222 GCF_000296735.1 Chrysochloris asiatica | reverse complement strand
AAAGATTTAGAGTTGGAAAACCAAAAGGGAAGAACATGGTCAGCATTTCTCAAGCTGAGGGAACTGAAGAAAAAATTCAAGCCTCGACTTTCATTATTGAAGGATCCTCTGGGCAAATTATTGAATGATGCAGAATGCATCAAGAGAAGATGGAAGGAATACACAGAGTCATTGTACCAAAAGGAAATGGTGAATGTTCAACCATTTCAAGTGGTATCATATGAACAAGAGCCAATGATACTCAGGGAGGAAGCCCAAAGTACATTGAAAGAATTGGCAAAGAACAAGGCACCAGGAATTGATGGAATAAAAAACACTAATGTAGGAGGATAAATTTTTCAAAAACAATTCTATGGACTTATGCACAGTGTTTCCAACTGAGTATGATTTTTATCAATAAACTTAAATATATCAATCAGTAACACATTTAAATATACATTTATTTGTATGTATTTTCCCTTGTAAAATGTTCTTTCAAGAACTTTGAAATAAAATTACCATCATCTAGAACACAAAAAGTATAAAATTAGGACAGAATTATACTTCTTACTCCACCTACCTCAAAAGTTTGTTGAGAAAAATCAAAATATAAAACCTATACTACATATAAATTTAATAAAGCACAGGTAAATTGTGTTCATGAAGAATCTGTACATGGACCAAAAGGCATTTGTTTGAACAGAACATGGGAACACTAAAAGGTTTAAAATTAAGAAAGGTATGCGACAGGGTTGTATTCTTTCACCACACTTATTCAACCTGTAGGTTAAGCAAATAATCTGAGAAGCTGGGTTATATGAAGAAAAAGGTGGCATCAGGATTGGAGGAAGACTCATTAACAACCTTCGATATGCAGATGATACAACCTTGCTTGCTGAAAGTGAAGAGGACTTAAAATATATACTGATGAAGATCAAAGAGCATAGCCTTCGGTATGGATTGCATCTCAATGTAAAGAAAACAAAAATCCTCACCACTGGACCAAAAAATAACGTGTTATCAATGGAGACAACTGAAGTTGTCAAGGACTTTATTCTTCTTGGATCAACTATCAACACTCAGAGAAGCAGCAGTTAAGAAATCAAACGACATATTGCATTAGGCAAATCTGCTGCACAAGACCTTTTTAAAGTGTTGAAGAGCAAAGATGTCAGCTTGAGGACTAAGGTGTGTCATGGTATTTCCAATAACCTCATATGCATGAAAAGCTGGACAGTGAATAAG
>NW_006408665.1:7212971-7214251 GCF_000296735.1 Chrysochloris asiatica | reverse complement strand
TGTAAGTCTTTACAGAAGCAGACTGCTACATCTTTCGCACTCAGAGCAGCTGGTAGGTTCCATCCACGAAACTTCCAGTTACCAGCAGAGAACTTAACCACTGTACCACTCTTTCATTATTCTTTGGAAAGCACCATATTAATAAAAGTAATCATTATTGGTGTTGTGCTATTATATTAAGTCATGTTAATTTTAACTAGCCACTATTATAGTCAATGATTTAATATCTTTACATGAATTAGGGGGTTAAGTGCATAAATGGATACTTAATGGGGAAAAAATAGTAATTACAGTTGACCCTCAGTATACACAAGTTCTGTATTTGTGGATTCAACCAACTTCGGGAAAAAAAATATTCAGGGTAAAAAAAAAATAGCAATTAAGTAGTCAAAGCAACCCCCCAAAGACTAAAAGGAAGAATCAAGTGTTATTTACATAGCATTTGCATTGTATTAAATAGTAATAGGTAGGCTACATAGGATTTAAAGTATATGGGAGGACTGCATAGGTTATATGCAAATATTATGCCATGTAAAATAAGGGGCTTGAGCACTTGCTAACTTTGATATCAATGGAGGGGCCTTGGAACCAATTCTACTTGGATTCAGGGGTACACTTGTATTAATTAAATGCCATTAAACCTTAATTCTTCAAAGATAGTTGTTTTTAAATGCTGTCAAGTCAGTATAGGGTTTCTGAAGAGCAGCTGGTGAGTTTGAACTGCTGACCTTGTGGTTGGCAGTCCATTGCTGATCTTACAGTGCCATTCCAGGTTAAGCACAAAAGGTCACATAAAACCTCATAATTAGTTTATCATCAGTCAAAACAAAGCCAGGGGCTGATTTTGGAACAATCAATTGGTCATAGGTAAGTTCAAGTTGAATCTCAAGAAAATTAAAACAAATCCATAAAAGTTGAATTCTGACCTTGAGTATATCCAACCTAAATTTAGAGTCAATCTCAAGAATAGACTTGATGCACTGAACACAAGTGACTAGACTTAGACGTGTTGTGGGGTGATATCAAGGACACAGTATATGAAAAATATTAAAAAGTCATTTAAAAGACAGGAAAGAACAAAAAGACTAATATTATTGCCACAAGCGACTCTGAAACTTGCTCTTGAACTCAGAGCAGCTAAAATGGATGGAAGTGATAATGATGTAAACATCTAAACAGAAGATTTCAAAGGGCAACTCAAGAATACATAGTATTGTACAAAAATCTGGAGCTAGAAAATCAAAGTCTTGTGCAAAAATCTAGAGTTAGAACATGCTCAG
>NW_006408665.1:7206869-7212451 GCF_000296735.1 Chrysochloris asiatica | reverse complement strand
TAATCCAGAAATTAACAAACAACATCATATGCAAGAAAAATTAGGCTTAATATAATCCAAAAATGTTACAGCCATACATTCACAGGGAGCTGCTATAAGTTCAAACCAGATTCAGAAAAAGATGTGAACAGGAGTATCATTGCTGATGTCAGATGTGATCTTTGGTGAAGATAGAGAATACCAGAAAGATGTTTACCTGTGTTTATTGACTATGCAAAGGCATTCAACGGTGGGACCATAAAAAAAATGGTTAACATTTCAGGGAAATTCAGAACACGTAATTCTGCTCATGTGGGACCAATAATAGAACAAGAAGCAGTCATTTGAGCAGAACAAGGGAATGCTGGGTGGTTTAAAGTCAGGAAAAATGTGGTGTACATCAGTATTGTATCTTTTTACTATACTTACTGAATCTGTATGGTGATTAAATTATCTGAGAAACTAGACTGTATGACGAATAATGCAGCATCGGGATTGGAAGAAAACTCACTAACAACCTGCTATCTGCAGATGACACAATCTCAAGAGGATGTGAAGTACTTATTGATGAAGTTCAAAGATTGCAACCTTCAATATGGATTACAATGTAATATAAAGAAAATAAAACACAACTAGACCTATAAGCAGCATCATGATAAATAGAGAAAATACTGATTGTCAAGGATTTCATTATACTTGGATCTACAGTTAATGCCCTTTCAAGTAGCAGTGAAGAAACCAAACGACCTATTATACTCACTGTTCAAATGTGCTACAAAAGCAAAGAGCTCATCTTGAAGACTATGGAGCAACTAACCCAAGCCATTGTATTTTCAATCACATCATATACATGCAAAAGCTGGACACTGAATAAATAAGACAGGAAAAGAATTGGTGATTTTGAATTATGGTGTAAGAATATTGAATATATCATGAATTGTCAGAAGTATGAACAAATCTGTCTTAGAAGTTGTGCAACCTGAATGTTTTTTGAAGTGAGGATGGTGAGATTTGACATGTTACCAGGAAGAACCAATCCCTGAATAAGGACATCAAGCTTGTGTTTTTTGCTGTAGAAGAGGATCAGTGAAAAGGAGGAGCGTCCTCAATGACAGAAATTGACACAGTGAGTACAACAATGGACCCAAACACAGCAACAGTTTTAAGTGTGGTGTGGGATTGGGCAATGTTTCATTCTGCTGTACATAAGTTAAAACTAAGTTGATGGGACCTAACTACAAGAACATTATTATTAATACTATATTTTATTAATATAATATTAAGGAGCTCTGGTAGCATAGTGGTTACGAGTCGGGCTGCTAACCTTAAGGTCAGCAGTTTGAAACTACCAGCCATTCCATGGGAGAAAGATGGGGCTTTCTGCTCCCATTAAGCTTTACATCCTCGGAAACCCTATACAGGGTCGCTATGAGTTGGAACTGACTCCACAGCACATAACCACCACCACCAATATAATATTATTAACTTTCTTTAGTACTCATGCAGAGTTGTATTGATTTTAATTTTATGTAACTTTTATATCCAGGAAAATCTCCAAAAATCTCCATGTAACTAAAAAATTATAATAGTTAATGGAAAGTGAGATAAATCATTCCTTAAAAAGTGACCGCTGAGATTACAAATCTTTATGTAGGTACAGAAGAGTATATGGCAAATAGAAGTACAACAGTGAGTCATATAATAGCGAATATAATAGATGATTGACTCCTGGTGTGGCACTGTAAGATACACACTGGACTTTGAACCACAAGGTCAGCAGTTCAAACCCACCAGCTACTACTTAGAAACTCTGTACAGGATTACTGTGAGTTGGAACCAACTCAATAGCACTTAAAAACAACAACAACATAATAGATGATACTAAGGCAAGGGATTTCATTTTACTTGGATCTACAGTTAATGCTCATAGAAGCAGCAGTTAAGAAATGGAATGAAATAAGCATTGAACAAATAGGCTATAAAAGATCCCTTTAGAGTGTTAAAGAACTAAGACGTCAGTTTGAGGACTAAGGTGTTCTTGACCCAAGCCATGATATTCTCAGTAGCATCATATGGACAATGAATAAGAAAGACAAGAGAAGAACAGATGCATTTGAATTATGGTGTTAGTGAAGAATACTGAAAATGTCATGGACTTCCAGAAGAATGAACCCATCTATCTTGGAAGACATGTAGACAGACAGAATGCTCCTTAGAGGCAAGGATGCCAAGACTTCATATCACACACTTTACACAGGGCACCATGTCTACCATGCGTGGTAAAGTGGAGGGTCATCGAAAAAGAGGAAGACTCCCAATGGGATGGATTAGCACAGTGACCAGTGACTGCAATAATGGGCTCAAACATAATAAATGTGAGGGCAGAACAGGACTGTTCTGTTGTGCATAGGGTCACTATGAGTTGGAGTTGACTCAACAGCACCTAACAACAGAAAAGCAAAATAAGTTAAGTCATATCAAAGCAGGTTAAATGTGAATACTTTCCCTGCCAACAAGTCCTTCTCACTGTTATTCTACATTATTTCTCTCCACAGAGCTTTATCATCACTGAAGTATGTTTGTTTATGGTTTACTATCTTATCTGTCTCTGAGTACAATAAAAGCTGCATGAAGGCAGGAACTTTATGTACTGTGTTCCCTGCTGTATTTCTCATGTTTCAAACAGTGCCAGGTATACAAAATCAGTATTCGAATAACTGGCCTACCCTGGGGCATGCATTTTTCTCTTGTACTGCTGGATGTGATATGCCCAAAGCATGAGAGAAGGAAGGATTTAGTATAAGGTTGATTCTTTGCACCTTTTAAAAAAAATACAAATCATGTGAACTAGCAAAAAAATTTTAAAAATGTAAGTGCATGACCATGTAAAATACCAACTAAAGCCATTGCACAGTGGAGCACTGTCTCTTCATACTAAATGAAATAAAATTACCTTATTATTAATTAATGACTAAATTCTTCATGTGGTAAAATAAAATAATAGAACTGACAACTATTTCCTTAAATATCCTGAGATCCTTATTTTCATATTTACATTCACTTGAGCTTGTTAGCTATGGGAGATTCAATAGGTGTCCAAACCAGAGTAGAGCATTTTAATATGTCAACAATGAAAAATGTCATTTTTAAATGTAAAACAAAAAAGTGTGTTTATTAAGTGTAAACATAACAACTTAGTCTTCTAGGAGAAAGTAGTAAAAGGTAATTTTTATATTATCAAAGAGGGATCAGGTGGACCAACCTTGATATTGAAAAGAGAGAAACTGGAAGATGGCAGCATGGACAGATGCCTCATAATGTCCTTCTTACAACAAAGACCCAAGGAAACAGGGGTACCAGAAATACATGATAACTTTGGACCCTGGATTACCAAGGGCAAGACTGAAGAACTGGATCTAGTATCATGTGAATGGAGAGATTCTGAAAAAACAGTGAACATGGAGATCTATGGATTACCAGTGCTCTGATGGACAAGCCTGCACAGCACCACCATACTGTGACAAAGCAAGCAGCATTGCTAGCTGAAGCCCACATCACCTGTTGCAGACAAGCAGAAGCAAAATCTAGAGTCATGCAGAAGTGTCTCCCACCTGTGAAAATTAAGTGTACTCAGCTCACCCACCACAAATCCCCTGACCCTGAGGCTTGAAGTCTGTGGACCTGTGGTACCTCACAACTCCCTTAATCCATCTCCCTACAATGGTCACGTGACACCTACCATCTTCTGGCCCTTAGAGTGAGAGACACTTGGCTGGGTACCAACTTATGCTGGGGAATCACAGACTGGTGATGGCTGCCTCTCCACTTGGTTACATTTCTGGGGGTCCCACTGAATGACAACCCACTTCTCTATTTAGCCAACAATGTTAGTTTGAGATATAGTGGCACCTGCTTTTCTGCACAGCCTTCTGAGCTGAGAGTCTGTGGGTGGTTGGCATCCCCTCTTTCCCACATTCACCCACATTGGGTGCCCATGTCTCAGTAGTGCTTCCTGTTCAATCCATCCACTCATGGTGGGGATCCATGAACCAGAGGTGACAGTTCCTAAGTCCATCCACCTGAACCAGGATCTTCCAATCAGAGATATCAATTTCTTTGCCTGGCTGCTGATGCCAGGAGCCCAGGCAACAGTGGTGTCACCTATCCACCCCAGCCAATTGCTATGGGGTCTTGAGTATCTGTGGTGCCCAGTGCTGTGGCTCTGGGAGCCTGTGAAATGAAGTTCTTTACTCCTAAGCCCACCGTGTATCTGTCAATTTGTTGTACTGTGGTGGCTTGTGAGTTGCTGTGATTCTGGAAGCAATGCCACCAGTGTTTTAAATACCAGCAGTGTCACCCACAGTGCTCCTTAGAGGCCAAGATGGCCAAACTTCAACTCTCAAACTTTGGACATATTGTCAGAAGGGACCAGTCACTGGAGAGGGATATCATGTTTGGTAAAGTGGAGGGTCAGAGAAAAAGAGGAAGGCCCAAGCGACATGGATTGGCAAAGTGGCAGCATCAATCGGCTCAAGCGTGACAACAATTGTGAGGTTGGCCCAGGACTGGACAATGTTTCGTTCTGTTGTGCATAAGGTCGCTATGAGTCGGTGCTGACTCAATGATAGCTAACAACAACAACAACAAAGAAATTTGTAGAAATCAGATCAACCTTACAAGAAGTGTTAAAGAGAGTCATTCAGACAGAAAGCTGACATCAGACAACAAGTTGTAATTAGGATACAGAACAGTATCAGCCAGATAGCAACCCAGATAAAGAATTCTCAAGAATAAAACAAAGCTAAAAGACTGAAAGCAGGGAACCAGAGACGTCAATCTCTAAATGATGACAATGTCAAAACAAATGGGGAACAAATAGAGTAATTATAGAACTTTTATAGAGAAAAGAGGTTTGGGCAATGTCAAGAACTAAAAACTGCCTTAAACTTAGAAAGTTAAAGGTAAATTTCAAAGGAACCACAAAGAAAGCTAACAAGCATACTCATGAAAATGAAAGAAGAAACATGCAAAGGCTCAGTAAACACAAAAGCAACAAAAGAAAGGGAATGAAAATTAACAACCAAAAGGAACTCAGCACACAAAATTAAGAACAAAGAAACCAGTACCACACACATAAAAAATACAAAAAGTGTGATTTTTGTACTCATACCTATCAATTATCACACTGACTGTAAATGTGTTAACTGCACCAGTAAAAAGAGACAGAAAATAGCAGAATGGACTATGAAAATAAAATAAAACATGATCCATCAATATGCTTGCTACAAGAGACATACTGTAGACACAAAGACATAAATAAATTAAAACTTAATGGATGTGAAAGTATGGCACTGTAGGATCAGCACTGGATGGCTAGCCACAAGATTGGCAGTTCAAACCCACCAGCTACTCCTTAGAAATCTTATACTGTATTGTTGCGGACCGTGTAAGACTGGTCAGAGGTTCGAGGCCCTATAGGCCCGAGTGTAACAAATGAGGCCACTGGCAGTTAATGGCAAATTGTTTTCATCTTAATATTCAGTTACATGTATTAAATTAATACACAGAGCCTTTGATAATCCACAGATAAATGTGATATTTTC
>NW_006408665.1:7188003-7205274 GCF_000296735.1 Chrysochloris asiatica | reverse complement strand
CCTTCTTCTGTCTATCTGTGTATTCTTTTGCTATATCTACCGCTGTCAGGTATCTCCTCCTCGTGAACCGAACCCCTATGTCGAGGCAGGTCCCCGACACTGTATCACTGTGAGTCAGAGCCAACTTGACAGTACTTAACAACAACAACTGAAAAAGAAAAATATTAACCTCTGATAAAATAGACTTTAAGGAAAAATCTACCCTAAAAGATAATGAAGGGCATTATATAATGACTATTAATTCAATCTACCAAGAGTATATGACATAAAATAGACCAACAAATCTGTGTTAGAAGTATAGCCAAAATGCTCCTTGGAAGCCAGGATGGCCAGACTTCATCTTTCATACTTCAGACATGTTGTCAGGGTGAAAAAGTCCCTGCAGAAGGATATCATGTTTGGTAAAGTGGAGGGTTGGAGAAAATCAGGAAGACCCCAAACTAGATGGATTGGCACAGTGGCAGCAGTGATAAGCTCAAGTGTGGCAACAATGGTGACATTGGCCCATGATCAGGCAGTGTTTTGTTCTGTTGTCCATAGGGTCACTATGAGTTGATAGCTACTTGATGGTACCTAACAACAACTATCCCTGCTCTAGGATTTTAGCAAAAAAAAAAAATAAATTAATTAAAAAAACTCCTTGTAAAGTTTTAACCTCAAAAAAAAAAAAAAAAAAGAGAGAGAGAGAGTATATGGCATACACAGAATATCAAACACAATTTAAAAGTGCATTGATGGCATTTAACAACAATAATTAAACAATTTTGCTCATTAAGCTCTTAAAAAGAGAATTTATTACCTGGGAAAAAATGTCAATGATATATCCAACAAGGGACCAATTCCTAAAATTTATAGAAAACTTGAACACTTCAACAATCAAAACACATAAAATCAAATTTTAAAATGGGCAAAGAACATGAAGAGGCAACTCAACAAAGAAGACATTTTGTTGTTGCTGTTGTTTTTGTTAAATGCTGTTGAGTCGGTTCCAACCCATAGTGGTCCTGTATAGGGTTTCCAATGAACAGCTTGTGAAATAGAACTGTTGACCTTGCAGTTCAAACCAACTTTGCAGTCCAGTGCATTAACCCACAGTAGCACATCAGGACCCCCAAGAAAACATTTGATGGTTGGTGGTTATGTGCCATGGAGTTGGTTCCAACTCATAGTGACCCTGTACAGGGTTTCCAAGTCTGTAAATCTTTATGGGAGCAGAAAGCCTCATCTTTCTCCAGAGGAACAACTGAAAATTTTGAACTGCTGACCTTGAGGTTAGCAGGCTGATTTGTAACCACTGTGCTACCAGAGCTCTTTAAGAAGACATTTGTTGTTTGTTAAGTGCCATCGAGTCAATTCTGACTCATAGCGATCCTGTATAGGGTTTCCGAGGAGCAGCTGGTGAGCTTGAATGGCCGACCTCGCAGTTCAAATGGCTTTGCAGTCTGGTGCATTAACCCACAGTGCCACACCAGGCACCTAATGAACACATTGAGAGATGCTCAGTAATCATTATCCATCAGAGAGATGCAAAGCAAAAGAACAATGAGATAACATCTCACCCAGTAATAATAGCAATGAGTCAAAAACCAGAAATCAGTGAATGCTGATAAGGGTGTGGAGAGATTGGAACGCTAATACACCCCTGGTATGAGTGTAAAACGGTGCAGCCACTGTGGGAAACAGTGTAACACTTCCTTAAAAAGTTAGAGATAGAGCAAATATATGATCCAGCAAATCCTACTACTAGGTATACATCCTAGAGAAATAAGAGCAGTAACATAAGGCCATTCATGATTATCACAGAATTATTCACAATAATAAAGTGAAGGAAACAGTCTCAGTGTTCATCAATGGATGAATGGATAAACAAACTATGCTACATAGTATACACAATGAATATGATGCAACATTAAAGAATAACTGAATCTGTGAAATACCTCTTACTATGGATGAACCTGGTGGACAATTTGCTGAGTGAAGTAGTTCAATCACAAAAGTATAGATGCTATGTAATTGTTGTTGTTAAATGCTGTTGAGTCAGTTCTGATCCATAGCGACCCTGTATAGGGTTTCCAAGGAGTGACTGGTGAGCTTGAACCACCAAACTTAAAGTTCAAACCGACTTTGCAGTCTAATGCATTAATCTACAGTGCCCCACCAGATACTAAATGAGATCACTATTACAGAAAGAAACATTCTTTGACCATTACAGAATGGGAGGGGGAAGAAAGAAAAAAATTACTAATTAAATAGTTGATGTTGTTAAGTGCAGTCCAGTTGATTCCGAATCATAATGGCCCTGTGTGGGGTTTCTGAGGAGCAGCTAGTGAGTTTGAACTGCCAAGTTTGTACGTATTTCATAGTTTAGTGCTGATCCACAGTGTCACACCAGAATTAAACATACACATGTATTAACTTGGGTGACAAGATAGGCAATGGCCAGCAAAGGGCAGATCAGCATAAGACACTGTGGCATACAAGAATACACATCAACAATGGTAAATATTATTACATTCACAATTCTGTAACAACAGTAATCATAAACTATGAATGGATACACAGATAACTATGAAAGCAGAACAGGTGTGAGATGGCGTATGGGAGTACACACACAAGTATATATATAGGTTGTTGTTCAGTGTTGTTTAGTCAGTTCTGACTCATAGCAATGCTGTCTAGGATTTCCAGGAGCAACTGGTGGGTTTGAACTGTCAAGCTGTTCGTTAGAAGTCCAGTGCTTATCCTACAGCACCACACTAGGACTCCATATACAGATTTGGCAGAGGATATTTCTACATACATACTTGCATAAGCCCTATTGTTGTTAAGTGCTGTTGAGTAAATTTAAACTCATAACAACACTGCATAGGGGTTCCAAGGAGCAGCTGGTGGGTTTGAACCACCAACCTTGCGATTAACAGTCAGTGCTTATCCTCTTTATTATATACATGTATATATTATATTACAGTGTATAAGGGGCAATGGGATGAAAACTTCATAGGCATAACCAAACACCTTGAGAGACTAAGTCACTGGGCTTGGGGACTTAGGACCATAGTCTCAGGGGACATCTAGGTCAATTGTCATAACATAATTTACAGTGTTCTACATCCTACTTTGGTGAGTAGAGACAGGGATCTTAAAAGACTGAAAGCAGCTGTCTAAGATGCAATAATTATTCTCTTTCTCTCCAGAACAAATAAGAGTGCAGACAATCAAAGACTCAAAGAAACAATTAGTACAAAGGACTAATGGATCATGCCTCCATGATCCTGAGACCAGAAGAACCAGATGGTGTATGGCTACCACTACTGATTGTTCTGGTTAGGATCACAGAAGAAGATCCTGGATAGAACAGGAGAAAAACGTAAACAAAATTCCAAATCATAAAAAGACCAGACTTAATAGTCTGATGGATTCCTGGTGTGGCACTATAGGATAAGCATTCAACTGCAAGGTTGATTTGAATAGCAAGGTAGGTGGTTCAAACTCACAAGTTGCTCCTGTGAAACCCTCTACAGGGTTGCTATGAGTTAGAACCAACTCAATGGCACTGAACAACATTAGTCTGATGGTACTGGTGGAACCAAGACGTTGCCCCTAGACACCCTTCAAACCTGGAACCGAACACATCCCCAGGGATCAACTATCAGTCAAACAATAGATAGGCATATAAAGTGAGCAAAAGTACCTGTGATAAACATACTCCTCAGAACAACCAAACATATGAGACCAAAAGGGCAGCATTTGCTTCAAAATAATATTCAGAAGACAGCAAGGGGCAAGAGAAGGATGATGAATATGGGAATGCAGGGAGGAAGTGGGAAAAGTGATGCTGCATTGAAAGGATTGCAACTAATGTCAGGAAGCAAAATATGTGTAAATTACTGAATAGAAAACTAATGTCCTCTGGACACTTTCACCAAACCACAACAAAATGTTCAGAAAAAAAGAAAGAAGAAAAAAGGACAAAAACCCCCAGAAAATCTGAATTGCTCTCTACCACCTTCTCAATAATAATTTGATGCTCAGCTGCATTGTAAAAACCTGATTTACACTTGATGTTATCATGTGATAATTTGGAGATGATTCAATGCTCAAGAAATGGTACTAGCGCAACTAAAGATTACTGATGGAGAATGAAATACTTTACTGAATGTGGCTACAGTTTCAACCATAATCAAGTTGCTATAAATGCAAATACACTTAAAATATCTAGTGAATAGTTGCTGTATAATAATGTGAATAATACAACAGCATAACCACAAATTGTCTTCAGAAATGAAACAGTCATAAGATTAAAACTTATGCTATATTCATTGCATCTTCATTCTGAGGAGTCGTTACTTCATGTAGGCATTCGTGAGGGGAATAAATCTCTTAGTCAGTCATCTTTGTGTATAGCTGAATGTGGATTGAGCAGAGAATAATAAATGGTGCAATAGTGCAAGTATCAGTGTGAACAGCAAACTCTACTACCCAGGGACCATGTGTATCTTAATGTACCATTCTGGTAGTAATCCTGAACCATTTCATCTTAATAGTAAATATTTGAATAAAACTGAAGTCCTTGTGTTTGAATTTTTTTCAAAGGAAGAAAATAAAAAGGGGGGGACAAACAAGTAAATAAAAAGTGAAAAGCAGGGAAAGGATGTATATAGCCTGTATTGCTGAAGAGTTCACAATTTGTCTTCATAACTCCATTTCCAATTGATCACTATATAGTTCATCACATTGGTGGTGGTGGTGCTGTGGCTGGCTGTGTGCTGTGGAGTCCATTCCAACTAATAGCAGCCCTACATAGAGTTTCCAGGAGTTCTGGTGCTGTGGGTTAATGCGCTGGACTGCAAAGTAGGTTTTAATTTCAAGTTTGGTGGTTCAAGTTCACCAGCAACTTCAAGGAAACTCTATATAAGGTCACTATGGGTCAGAACTGACTCGAAGGTACTAACAACAACAACATAGGGTTTCCAAGGCTGTAAATCTTTATGGGAGCAAAAAGCCTTACCTTTCTCCTGGTCCATCAAATTAATCATCTCTAAAATCTACATATTCCTCTTCTCAAATACCAAGAACAGTTTCTCTGGCAGGTTGAATCTAATGCAAACTCTTATCCACCAACTAAGGGCCTTTGACAACCTGGCCTCATTCTATTTGCCTCACATTAGCATCCAAGATAACATCTAAAGAAACTATCCTGGTAAATCTAATGCCTTAATCATCCTTACTCCATGACTTTGCTTATGGAATTGCTTGTCTATGTAATACACTTTTGGTTGTTGTTGTAATGAACTTCTTGCTCCTTGTTTACCAGACCTCTCATGCTTTGTGACCAGGAGCTGTAGAGTGTTCTGCTTTCTTTAGTTTTTGATGTGAAGAAATCTCTCTTGCAAAACAATCTTGTCCCCTAGTTCCCAACTACCCAAGTTTTATTTCTGAGTTTCGTTATGTTTCATTGATTAAAGTATATCCTAATGGAAGAAGGTGGAGTCCTGGTGTGATGCTGTGGTTTAATACACTGGACTGCAAAGTCGATTTGAACTGCAAGATAAGTGGTTCAAGCTCACCATTAAGCTCCTTGGAAACCCTATACAGGGTTGCTATGAGTCAGAACCAACTCGATGGCACTTAACAAAACAACAACAACATGAAAGGAAGTATTTGATAAATGTATACGTAATGTGATTAAAAGTGTGAATTCAACCCTGAATTCAAACATGTACGTGTGAGAGTTCTTCAGTAAGAGAGGATTCCCACAATAAAGCATCACAGCTGAGGTGTGCTGAAATATGCGTGTAATCAACAGCTTTAGTTTTAATGCTCTGGCAAACAAAAAAAAAAAAAATGTGAATAATTAAGCAATCTATGTCTTTGATTTTTATTTTGTTGTGTTGTTAATTTTCTCCAAGTTGTTCTGACTCACAGTGACCCTCTATAGGACTTCCCAGGAGTGACTGTTGAGTTTGAACTGCTGACTCTGTGGTTAGAAGTCCAATGCTAATCCTATAATGAGGTGTTCTGGTGGCACTGTAGGTTAGGCATTTGGCTGCTGCTAACTGCAAGGTTGGTGGTTCAAAGCTGTCAGCTTCTTCATAGGAGAAAGATGAGGCTATCTGCTCCCATAAAGCTTTCCAGTCTTGGAAACCCTATAAAGGATTGCTCTGAGGTAAAATTGGCAATGTGTCATGGTCCTCCCAAAGCAAAAATCACCTTAAAACAAACAAAAAAACTAACAAAAGATTAGACAAATTTAGGCTTTGAAATTTAACAAGCAAAATAATCTATGCATTTAGTTGTTTATAAAAATGGAATACTTAAATATAAAATCCAACAACACATATTTGCTCTCTGTTCAGTACAAGATGTTGAGTATGCTAAAGCAGTACCCCATAAACTCTGCTTTTAAGATAAAAGACACTCCTGCATCCCTATCATTAATGAATTACTACAGAGCAAACAATTTATCTTCACCAGCTCAAGAAATGTGCATACCAGAAAGCATGAAGGGATAGCCAGAATTAAAGTATAAATGGATAAACAGAAATCAACACAAATACAATCACAAGGCCTATCTATATGTAGAAGCCAGTGCCCTCATATAAACTTATGCACAACATTAATAATTTCTCAATTTGTAGCATCAAATGTTTAGGTACTTCATGTTTGTTCATATAGAAATAATAGTTCATTTTCAACTTAAAAAATTACACACATCACATCTTCTAACAGTGACATTTTTCTCTCAAAATAGCTGATAACACAATACTACTTAATTTTCTAGGAATGGTCACCAAAAAAGTAGAAATCAAATGGACTATAAAATTAAAAGAAAGCAATTATAATAATAATAGAACTGCAGCTCATATGGGGAACAATTATGAAAGCCTTATAAGTCATACTTAACATTCATATATTTATCTTATTTTCTGCTCTTGTGGTTATGTGCCGTGGAGTCAGTTCCTATTCATAGCGACCCTGCACAGGGTTTCCGAGGCTGTTAATCTTTATGGGAGCAGAACATCTCATCTTTCTCCCACGGAGCAGCTGGTAGTTTGGTAGTTTCGAACTGCTGACCTTGAGGTTCGTAACCACTACGCTACCAGAGATATGGTACAATATTACAGAAGAAAAAATAAATAAATAAATAAATAAAAACCCAAAAACCCTGTAACTGGAGTAATTCAAAGATAAGCTTCTTAATATATTAATTTCAGAATTAAACAGATCCTTTCACTTCTTGATTGTGTACAACCTGTCTTCTGCATAAGTAGGCTTGTCACACAATTTGCAAATGTGACCAGAAGGCTAAACAAGACCACAGAGTATGATGTTGCTAGAAGTTTTCAACATTCTAGAAATGGCTCTCAAAGTGCATGGCTTGTTCCCACTAGGAGTCTTTTAATTAGTCTCTGCCATATGCTCATCTGACTGAATCCAAAATTGCATCTCAGGAAGCATCAGTGCCTCTAGGCACAAGTTTACTAAAAGGTTCAATTTTTCTAGGAGGACATGAGACTCATTTTTGTTGTTGCTGTTGTTAAGCCAATAAATAACCCTTTGTTGCACTTTCAATTACTTGGTATACATTTTCATTCTCAATTGGGACACTCTGCTAGCATCATTATGTAGTTTTTTTCTTAGGAAACAAACTGCTAGGAAAATGTGTAAGAAAGAAGACCCATAAACAATGTGGGGTATAAAATTCTGAGTTAACACAGGACAGAAGATTTCTGTCAACCCATTCCCATATTCCATTTCCACAACCAGGCCAATATGTAGGGGTTTAATGGCAATTCAACTATATTTATAACTTGCACTTTGACTTTAGACTCCAGGATTATTGGTGGTCACCAGAATTTTTTCATCCTATTAATCACCCTTTCAAATCTAGCAGATGAACTAGCAGGCATGTGTTTATATTAATTAGTGAGGTCACTAAGAGTAAAATGTCATCTTGTTCCTGATCTTGACCATAAAGGTAAATGTGGTTACTGCTAAAAATTACAAGGCTCTTTTTCGTTTCTTTATTTTTCAAGCAGGCAGAGGGGTGGTTTAAAAAACAAAACAAAACAAAACAAAAAACTGGAAAAAGCATCTTTCTCAATCATGAACGCACACTTAGATTTTCAGATTACACAGATTAATCAAACAACAAGCTTTATAACAACAGTATTCAAGATTAATGATAAAAAGAAAGTCAAATAATATAGCCAATCAAAATTTACTTTAAAAATACGCTCTTTTAAAATGAGTTAGTAATCTAGGTGATTACTTATTTCATTGCTACATGATTCTTATTAGGAGAACTTAATACTTATGCTATTGTGGTTTTGACTCATAACGACCCTTTACAGGGTGTCTGAGGAACGGCTGGTGAATTTTAACAACCAACCTTATGGTTTGTACTGATCTTGTGGTCCAATGCTTATCCTACAGTACCACACAATGACTCCAATGGTGGTGGTGCTGATGTACCATGGAGTCAGTTCTGACTGTTAGAAAACCTGTATAGGGTTTCCTAGGCTGTAAATCTTTATGGAAGCAGAAAGCCTCATCTTTTTTCCCAAGGAGCAGCTGGTAGTTTCGAACTGCTGACCTTGAGGTTAGCAGCCTGACTCGGAACCACTATACTACTGTAGGACCAAGAAAAAGACTCCGTTCTGTACACTAGCCTGAACACGTCCTCCTGTTCCAGGAACGTGCTAAATCAGCTCATGCTGCCTTAGAATATCCTTTCACCCCTAGCAACAGCAAGAACTAGATAAGTAATAGACAGGACAACCCAAGGCCAGATGCCAGATGTTTTCCTTATCCTAGCCTAAGAACAAAAGACCACCAGTACTGACCAATTAAACTGTATCATCTCATACTTTGCCAAATGTCAACCAATCCAAATATTGTAAAGCTGAAAAAACCTAAGCTTGTTTGAAAACTCTATAAAAACTCCGCTAACAAAGAGCTCAGGGCCTTTTACCGAGTCCGCTGTGCCGGATACAGAGAAGGCCCAGGCTCGAGCTTGAATAAACAACCCTTGTGCACTTGCATTGGCGTCGGCTCCTTGGTGGTCTTTGGGGACCCCGAATTCTGGGCATAACACTACCAGAGCTCCTTAGGACTCCAGTAGCACTGTCTTATAGCCAGGATGTTAATTTTGTTTGTTTAGTTTATAACTGAAAGATTTTTAAGTCAGCGTATCAATGACAAGTTACAAGAGAACTATATTGAGACTCAAGTCTGAGAATGATATTGAGCTGGGTTGTCCTGTCTATTACTTCTCTAGTTCTTGCTGTTGCTAGGGTTGAAAGTATATTCTAAGGCAGCATTTTTAACCAATGCTTGGTTAAAAATATACACCAGACAACTTTCAACAGTAAGCACTCCAACAAAGTCACAAAACAATGTTTTTCACAGTGTAGTCCATAATAACCTGTATTACAAGATGCAAATGTGAAAGCAAACCAATAACTGGAAATATTTTGCTCCTTTACATTAATGCAAACCTAGCAACTAAATCTTGAGAAGGTTCATTAGTGTGGAGCTGTAAGATTGCTAGCTGCAAGGTCAGTGGTTGAAACCACTATTGGCTCCTTGGAAACCTTATGTGTTGCTGTGAATCAGAACTGACTCTATGATCTTTAACAACAACAACAATAGATTGAATATGGCTTAATTTTTAATGATATGGAGTCCTGTTGCTACACTGTAGGATACGCACTAGACTATAAGGTCAGTTTGAACCTCAAGGGCAGTGGTTAAAACTAACCATCCGCTCTTCAAAAACCCCAATACAGGGTTGCTATGAGCCCAAACTGACTCCATGGCACTTAACAACAACAACAATTATTATTAGCCAGTGGCAGGTTTCTAATCATTCTTAAGTCAAAGTATTTAAAGAAAGCAACTGCTGTTTAGTGATTTCTCAATGTCCCTTTTATTAAGTCCCAACAGAACTATCGACTTATGTGTACATTTCTAAATATAATTGCTTATTTGAACAGGTGCAAAGCATTTCCTTTAAGAATGAGAAAAATTGAAAAATATCTCGTAAACTTGTTTAACGTGGCTATGTCTTTGTGGTGATGGTTTTTTTCAGAATAACTTTTGGGCTGTGTAGTGTCTCTCAGAAGTGTGTAATAACTGATGAAGCTATAAGGGAACACTGAATAGTTTAAAATTAAGGAAGGTGTGTGACAGGGTTGTATTCTTTCACCATACTTATTCAACCTGTATGCTGAGCAAATAATCAAAGAAGCTGGGTTATGTGAAGAAAAACATGCCATCAAGATTTCAGGAAGACTCATTAACAATCTGTGATACACAGATGATACAACTTTGATTGCTGAAAGTGAAGAGGACTTAAAATAGTTACTGATGAAGATCAAAGAGCACAGCCTTCGGTGTGGATTGCATATCAATGTTAAGAACATAAAAACTCTCACCACTGACCCAATAAACAACATTCTTATCAATGGAGAAAAGATTGAAGTTGTTAAGGTCTTCATTCTTCTTGGATCAACTATCAACACTCATGGAAGCAGCAGTCAAGAAATCAAAGGATGTTTTGCATTAGGCAAATCTGCTGCACAAGTCCTTTTAAAAGTGTTGACGAGAAAAGACATCAGCATGAGGACTAAGGTGCGCCTGACCCAAGCCATGGTATTTTCAATAACCTTGTATGCCTGTGAAATCTGGACAGTGAATAAGAAAGACTGTAGAAGAATTGACACATTTGAGTTATGATGTTGGAGACTACTGAAAGTGCCATGGGCTGACAAAAGAACCAACAGATCTGTGTTGGAAGAAGTGCAGTCAGAGTGCTCCTTGGAGGCCAGGTTTGCCAAACTTCATCTCTCATACTTTGGATATATTGTCAGGAGGGACCAGTCTCTGGAGAAGGATATAATGTTTGGTAAGGTAGAGGGTCAAAGAAAAAGAGGAAGACCCCCAGTGAGATGGATTGGCAATATGGCATCATCAAAGGGCTCAGGTGTGGCAACAATAGTGAGGTTGGCCAAGGACTGAGAAGTGTTTCTTTCTGTTGTGCATAGGGTCGCTATGAGTCGGTACTGACTCAATTGCACCTAATGCCGATTAGTAATTCTGAGTAGCATGTGCTACATTACTCCATAAGGAAAGTGATAAAGTAAAAAAGAAAAAAATTATTTGGTTATTAATCATAGACCTCTGGTAGCACAATGGTTAAGAGATTGACTTCTAACTGAAGAATTGGTAGTTTTGAATCCACCAGTCACTTTGTGGACGAAAGATACTGCAGTCTGCTTCTGTAAAGATTTACAGCATTGGAAACTCTAGAGGGGCAGTTCTACTCTGTCTTATAAGGTTGCTATGAGTTGGAATTGACAGCAATGGATTTGGGTCCTGGGTCGGGGGAGACAAGGAGATTGGTAATTAATCTGGTGGGAATTTCTCTTTGACATTGTTAAATTGACAAAAAAAGAAATCATGGACAAGGTTTTCAAGATCTTGCAGCAGAAACATTCCATTAAATGTTGGCTCTTCAGAGATATACCAGCTGTCAAACAATTGCCAAGAGTCTTAGTTTTCAATTAAAGAGTACTTAAGGGACAATTTAGCATGTTTAGATTCAAAGTGATAACTTATAACTCAGGGGAACCCAACTGGAGAAATTTAGACCACATGAGTGAAGCATTTATATTTCAAGGCAAAATCAAGGTGAGCTTTTACATTACTAGTACAGTGCTGGTACAATGTTTGATTAAATCAATAAATAGGGTCAAGGAATTGTACCTTTTTTTAAGACTTATTTAAGAGGATTGGTATTTGTTGTTGTTGTTAAGTGCCACCGAGTCAGTTCCAACCGTTAGCAACCCTGTATATGGTTTCAGAGGAGTATCTGGTGAGCTTGAACCACCAACTTTGCAGTTCAAATAGCTTTGCAGTCTGGTGCATTAATCCACAGTGCCACACCAGGACTACTTACAAGGTATACATTTCCTAAATATTTACAATTTGGGTAAGTTATTTTATTCAGTCTCAGTTTCCTTTAACGGAAATGTTTACAATGAAATATCAATTTCATAGGATAAGGTTAAAATTAAATAGTGTAACTCACACAAAATCAATCATTTAGAACATAATAGGTACTCCATTAATGTCAGCCATATTATTTAACTGTTAACACTAAGAGACTTACATTTAATCTGATACAATTTGATGAACTTGACCTACACCTATGGAAGCAGTAGCTCAAAAGAGGGAACAAATCCTTACAGCAAGGATCATTCCCACCCCCTCCATACACAGAGTAGACAGGATGGACAACTTGGACATTGGCTACCCAAAATGGGGGGTGGAGGGACTACAAAGGCAAGAAGTGACTGGCTTACAAGCTTTCCAGAGGGAACCTAGATCCAGAGGGCATGGAGGAAGGTAGAATCTCCACTGAGTAGTATCCAATCTGTCTGGGTGGGGCTGATGAAAGGAGATGCGGATAGGTGTCTTGTGATACAATAGTGAATAATTTTTATCAGGACTGCTTGTGAGGGTTGGAAATGTAAAGGTATACATTTTGTAGCAAAAGAAGGGGAGTGAGTGCCTTTGCAGTTTAGGAGCGGAGGTCCCTGGGACCATCAAGGGAGAAGAGCAGAGATCAGAACCCTACCCAGAGAAGGAGTGATGCCAGAGTTGGAGGCAGAGACAATGACATGAAGAGATGGAGTGGCTGGGGACTTTAGACGCAGAGAGGGAGAGGGGCTGTGTGCTGACAATGGGGGTCAGGCTTGCAGGGTATACCCTTTGGTTGGTTGATGATGCATGGAGGGGACTGTAACCATGGCAATGAAATGAAATACGATAGGATGAATGTAAAGCTAATGTTCTCTCATGTAAACTTTCACATAATTCACAATGAAACATTTTTATGTAGAGACCTACATTTGATTCTCCTGTTCAAGTTTAGGATTGAATCTAGAAGAAAAATCAGAAGTAACTGAATATTAGGTGCTTTGACAAATAGGTATATGTAAGCATCAAACATATAAATAGATTAGAAATCCAAATCCTCAAATAGAGTATAATGAAATGCCTGTTTTTATTTCTCCCCTTTATGAATATTATCATCTAAATCCCTGTGCACATATTAATATTATCCAATCAATCGATGATATCTTTCCAAATACTTATATTTTAAGTTTTTCCCAGAAAAAATCTATTTTGTGTGATGTGTCACAATTTATAAGCCAATTACATTTGTTTTCACAAATTAGATAAATTTCTTTCTCTGGCTCAATAAGTCATCCTCTGATAAAATGTTAATACAGTGGGGGATAAAGTGCACATGTCCAGGGCCTCATTACTTAGGGCTGGAACCAGCCTATTACTGAGCCTAACTCAGAACCAACTATTTCAAAGATTCTACTGCATTCACCAGCCGATTCCGAAAGCTCAGCAGAACCCAGTTTAAAGGCATTGACATGGCTATTTTGCTATAGTTTGCCTCATGATTTTAGCCCGATACTCTGTTTAAGGGAGATCACCTAGAAACATTTCATCATTTGCCTTTGCCCTCAATTTTTGTTTCACAGTTGCAATTTATAATAACAGAAAATTGTCACATGAGTATAAAATAAATGAAAAGATTAGATACATATTAAATTTTTTTAAAATTGGTGATATATACATATAAATTAAGTTCTTGTGTGGCACTGTAGGATAAGCACTGGACTACTAACTACTAAGTTTTTGGTTCAAACCCACTAGACACTCCTCAAAACCCTGTACAGGATTATTATGAATTGGAACAAAATCCATGGCACTTAATAACATATATATAATTATGCTATTGTCAGGTGTCTGCAATTTGATTTCAACTCACTGGAACTTCATGTGACAGATGAGAACTGCCCCAT
Source organism: Chrysochloris asiatica (assembly GCF_000296735.1). Taxonomy (NCBI): domain Eukaryota; kingdom Metazoa; phylum Chordata; class Mammalia; order Afrosoricida; family Chrysochloridae; genus Chrysochloris; species Chrysochloris asiatica. The sequence continues at coordinate 7,191,385 of NW_006408665.1, read as the reverse complement.
AGGGTTTTCTTTATACTGTGAACCACCAAACCCACTAGCTGCCTTTCGGAAACCTGTACTATACAGGATTGTTATAAATTGGGACTGACTTGACGGCACTTAATAAACAACAATCTTTAGGGAGGGGTCTTGGTGTGGTGCTGTAGGATAAGCACTGAACTGCTAATCACGAAGTTGGTGGTTCAAACCCACCAGTCGCTGCTCTGAAACCCTATACAGGGTTACTATGAGTTGGGACCAGCTCAATGGCACTTTACAGTTTATTCATTGTACCACCAGGTCTCCATATGTATCTATTGGAGTTGTCAAGGATTTAATTTTACTTGGATCCACAATCAATGTCCATGGTCACAGCAGTCAAGAAATCAAATGACATATTGCATTGGGCAAATCTTCTGTAAAAGACCTCTTTAAGAAGTGCCAAAAGCAAAGATGATACTTTGAGGACTTTGCTTCCTGACCCAAGCCATGGTACCGTCAATTCTCTCATGAGCTTGTGAGAGCTAGACCATGAAAAAGGAAGATCAAAGAAGAATTGATGCCTTTGAGTTATGATGTTGGTTAAGAGTATTGAATATACCATGGACTGCAGGAAAATTAAACAAATCTGTTCTTGAAAGAAGTACAGCCAGAATGCTCCTTAGAAGGGAAGGTAGTGATACTTTGTCTCATGTACTTTGGGCATGCTATTAGGTGAGAACAGGATCTGGGAAAGGACATTACGCTCAGTAGAGGGTCATGGAAAATGAGAAAGTCCCTCAAAAGATGCATTCATACATTGGTTGTAGCAATGGGCTCAGACATAACAGGGATTGTGAGAATGGCACAGGACTAGACATTGTTTCCATTTGTTGTACATAAGGTCACTATGAGGCAGAATCAACTTGACAGTATCTAATTTAAAAGTACATACATACGTTTGTGTGTGTGTGTGTGTGTGTGTTGGGGTATAGTGTCATCAAATTGGTTCTAATTCATAGCAATCCTGTATGGGTTTCTTAGGAGCAGTTGGTAGACTGGAACCACCAACCTGTGGTTAGTAGTTTAATGCCTAACCCAAAGTAAGACTACATATGTGTGTATGTATGTTTAAAAGTAAAATTTGCCATTTTAACTATTTTTAAGAGTGCGTAATTCAATGGCATTAATTACATTCACAATGGTGTGCAACTATCACTATTATTTAATTCTAAAATGTTTTTGTTATCCCAAACAGAAACTCTGAAGCGGTGCTATGAGTTGGGACCAGCTCAATGGCACTTAACAACATAAGGAGTCCTGATATGGTGCTGTAAGGTAAGCAATGGACTGCAAGATGTGTTTGAACAACAAGGTCAATGGTTCAAACTCACCAGTCATGTCTTGGAAACCCTATAGCACAAGGCTGTTTTCTGTCTAAATTTTTTAGAAAGTAACGATGTGCTTTCCAAGTAGGCTGTTTCAATTTCTTCAGATTCTCATCAATGTTAATTTTCCTTTTATTTTGTTTCCATAATAGCTATCTTAATGGTATCTCATTGTAGTTTTGATTTGAATTCTGTAATGACTGATGACGAGGATTGTTTCATGTGTTCACAGGCCGTTTTTATATCTTCTTTAGAAAAATGCCTGTCAAGTCCTTTTGTTCATTTTTAATTGGGTTGTTTGTGTTTCTGTTGTTGAATTATAGAAGGTCTTTAGATATTATGAATATTAAACTGTGTAGCACTATAAAATAAGCACTAGGCTGCCAACTCCAAGGTCAGTGGTTCAAACCCACCAGCTGCTATTGGAAACCCCATAGAGGGTCACTGTGTGTCAGAACTGACTTGATGGCACTTAATAACAACATCATATATATGGTCTCCAAATATGTTTTTTCCCCATTTTGTAAGTTGCCTTTTACTTTCTTGATAATGTCCTTGATAAACAAAAGTTTTTCATTATAATGTAGTTCAATTTATCCAATTTTTATTGTGTTGCTTAAGCTTTTGGTAGCAGGTCTCTAATAACTCATTGCCAAAGTCAAGTTCATGAAGATTTATTCCTATGTCTCCTTCCAAACACTTATGCTATCAAGCCTTATATTTAGACCATTGCTGTATTTTGAGTCAAATTTTTATAGATGGTGTATGTTAGGGTATATTCATTTTTCAATGTGGAAATTCAGTTGTTCCAACAACCTTTGTTGAAAAGATGCTTCTTTCCCCATTCAACGGGATTAGTATCCTTGATAAAAATTAATTGGCTCTAGATGTATGGGTTTATTTCTGTATTCTCAATTTAATCTCTTTGGTCTGTATGTCTTTCCTTATGCTAGTACCACACTGTTCTGGTTACTTGTACTTTCGTCCCCAACATATTACTTTTTTCAAGATTGCTTTGGGTATTTGAGCATCTGCAGTTACATATGAATTTGAAGATCTATTTTTCCATTTCTGAAAAAAAAAAAAAAGCTGTTGGAATTTTGATAGGGATTGAGCTAAATCTGTTGATTAGTTTGGGTAATATCGCATATTGCCATCGTAACAATATTAACCCTTCCAATCTATAAACACAAAATGTCTTTCCATTTATTTAGCTGTTTCATTTCTCTCAGCAATGTGTTTTTAGTTTTCAGTGTAGAAATCTTGTACATCCTATTTCAATTTATCCCTAGGTATATATTTAATTCCTTTATATGATATTATAAAATAAATTATTGTCTAACATTAATGTTTGCAGTTTCCATTCCAGGTGTATCTAAATCAATCTGATTTTTGTGTGCTGATCTTGTACCCTACAACTTTGCTTAATTAATTAGCTTTAATCACTTGCTTGTGTATTCTTTTACTTTTTATATACAAGCACATATCTTCTGATATTAGAGACAGTTACACTGCTTACTTTCCAATGTGGATATCTCTACATCACTTTTATAGGTAATGTAATTTTTATAAAATAATATATATTCAAAATAGGATCATTTTCACACATTCATGTGTGAATGAAAGTACTAATTCAATTATAAAGGTAGAAGAATTCTGATTCCATTCTTGTAAGTCTTCCTGCAGTTACTACACCCCTGTGTCAAAATCTAGTCCAGTTCTATTTAGAGTAAAGAAAACATGACTCTAATATTAAACATATATAGTTGCTTCCATAATGCTCCAGCATGCCAAAAGAGGTGTGGTTGTTGTTAAGAGTCATTGAGTCCATACCTACTCATAGTGACCCTATGCAAAACAGAACAAAGCACCTGCCCGATTCTGCACCAACATCACAATTGTTGCTATGCTTAAGCACACTGCTGCTGCCACTGTGTCAATTCATCTCTTTGGGAGGTCTTCCTCTTTTTCTCTGACCCTCCACTTTACCAAGCACGATATCCTTCTCAAGTGACTGGTCCCTCCTGATAATATGT
>NW_006408665.1:7185885-7186493 GCF_000296735.1 Chrysochloris asiatica | reverse complement strand
TTCTTTTTGGTACAGTGACTCTGTATATTCCTTCCATCTTCTTTTGATGTTTTCTGCATCATAAAGTAGAGGTAGGGAATGGAAAACATGATCTTTCAGATATTTTCTCAAAGAGAATTGTTAGAAAGGATCAGAATGAAGAACAAATTCATTCTAATTATTCCATTTTTATCAACTGCCAAACAAACATTAGCAGATAGTCCTTAAACCAACTTGTAGGAGGTAGAATTGGGTTAATTTTAGATATATACAGCTGCATGACTCATGGAGGGTGGAGAATAAATGTGTTGATTACCAATAGGTTGTATCAATCACAGCCACTGCTTGGCCCAACTGCTGTTGGGACCTGCATGTTTAGTAGAGAATTAATTTAAATTTGTCCAGGTGCACATTTAAGGTTGTGCTGCAAAGCAAAATCAAGTTTACACTCTAAAATAAAAGCATTTGTAGGGAAAATTCTAATTTAGCTAGCATATTTAAAAGACATTAATGGATATGATCTGATTGTAGAAAATGAAAAGCAAATGTTATTACTAATGTTATTCAAAGTGATAACATTGTTAAAGGGTAATATCCAATTGCAATTCTGATGTCATACTTTCCAAATA
>NW_006408665.1:7182331-7184566 GCF_000296735.1 Chrysochloris asiatica | reverse complement strand
AGTGCTACACCAGGACATATGTATTTGTTCAATTCTAGTATACAAATAAAGTAGTTTTAGATTTCCTTTCTAATATGTTTATGAGAAAAAAAAATTGCCAAATTATAGTGTTTATGTAAAATTATTTTTGTCTTTATAGTTTTTGTTATTATTGTTAAATGACATTGAGTTGACTCATAGTGACCCTGTGTAAGTTCTCTGAGGTTGTAAATCTTTTAGGTAGCAGAGAGCCTCATCTTTCTCTCACAGAGAATTGGGCAGGCTCAAACTGATGACCTTGTGGTTCTCTGTAGTGCTTATCCTACAGAACCACCATTCTCCCCTTAGTTTATAATAGCCAATCATAATATCTATTCCCCAAATTACTTAAGTTACTTTCTTTCTTCCCCATTCCCTTCAGTGTGGTTATTTGGCTCATTTGCAATACAGTTAAAATTCATTCATGATAGTCTGCATTCCATCTTCCCCCAAAACTCCTATGAGATTTAAAAATAGAAAGAGAGAGAGTAAAATTCACTGCTTGTGATGTACAGTTCTATGGATTTTGTCAAAAGTCATGGATCCAGCTGCACAGTTCTATACACAGCATTTTCATCAGCTTTTTCTAAAATTTCCCCCATATTCTTCTGTAAATAAACCTTCACCCCACTTTTCACATCAAAGAAAACTTTTGCTTTCCTTTATGTTTGGTATCTGACTGTAATTAACTAGAACTCAAAATTGTGGTTGTTGTTATGTATCATCGAGTCAGTTCCGACTCAGAGCGGCCCTGTATAGGGTTTCCAAGGAGAGGTTGGTGAGTTTGAATTGCCAACCTTGTGGTTCAAACTGACCTTGCGGTCCAGTACTTTATCTTACAGTGCCACACCAGGATAGAGTGCTTCAATTATGCTACAATAATGATGTACATGAAAGTCAGTACAACGAAAAAGCAAAATCGATAAAGCTTTAAACTGCTATTGTTCTAAACTACATTAATGTTCAGATTTGGTCTTTACAATGAATTGCACTTAAAATTTCCCTCACTTAAATGTCAGTTTGTTGTACTGTGATGGCTTGTGTGCTGCTGTGATGCTGGAAGCTATGCCACCAGTATTTTAAATACTATCAGGGTCAGGATAGGTTTCAGCAGAGCTTTCAGACTAGGAAGAAAAAGAAGAGGACTACTTCTGAATGTTTAGCAACTAAAACCATTACAAATAGCATCAGGATGTTTTCAGAGCCAAAAGATGAAAACATTATGAAAAGCAGAATACTGTCAGATATACTGCCAGAAGATGAGCCCTCAAGTTGGAAGGCACTCAAAATCCTGGGGAAAAGTTGCCTCTTCAAAGTATTGTTGTTGTTGTTAAATGCCATCAAGTCAATTCCAACCCATAGCAACCCTGTATAGTGTTTACAAGGAGCAGAGCTGGTGAGCTTGAACAACTGACTTTCAAATGACTTTGCAGTCTGACACATTAGCCCACAGTGCCACACCAGGACTCCCCTCAAAGTATAGTTTGCCATAATGATGTGAATGGAGTAAAGCTTTCAAGACCTTCATTTGCTGATGGGGCACAACTCAAAATGAGGAGAAATATCTGAAAACATCCATTAATAATCAGAACATGGAATGCACAAAGTATGATTCTAGGAAAATGGAAAGTTGTCAGAAAGGACACAGAATGCATAAAAATCAGATCCTTGGCATTAATGAGCTGAAATGGCCTAATATTGACCACTGTGAATCAGACAATCATAGGGCTTACTTTTCTGGGAACAGAAACTTCAAGAGGAGTGGCATAGCATTCACTGTCAAAAAGAATATTCAATATCTTTCTTGAAGTACAATGTTGTCTGTGATAGAAAAAAAATCCATATGCCTACAAAGAAGACTATCCCACTATTATTCAAAGATGTCCACCAATCACTAAAGCCCGTGATGATGAAATTGAAGAATTCTACTTACTTCCTCAGTCTGAATTCAATCAGACCCACAATTAAGATGTATTGATAACTGCTAGTAATTGGAATGTGAAGGTTGTAAACAAAGAAGAAGGATCAGTAGTTGAAAAATATGGCTTTAGTGATAGAAATGATGCTGGAGATCACATAATAGTTTTTACAAGACCAACTACTTATTCATTATAAATACATTTTTTTTTTAAAGAACATAAACTATACATGGACCTCACCAGATGGAATTCACAGGAATCAAATTGACTACATCTGTAGGAAGAGATAGTGGAAAAG
>NW_006408665.1:7176775-7181271 GCF_000296735.1 Chrysochloris asiatica | reverse complement strand
ATTATCACATGCAAGTAAATTTTTGCTGTAGATATTAAAAAACGGTTGCAACACTATATGAACAACAATTGCCAGAAATTCAAGATGATTCAGAAGAGTACCGAGAATGGAGGACATCATGGCTGATATCACATGGATCTTGGCTGAAAACAGAGACTACTACAAAGTTTGTGTGTGTGTGTGTGTGTGTGTGTGTGTGCTTTATTGACTATGCAAAGGTGTTTGTGTGGATAATGATGAACTGTGGATAACACAGCAAAGAATGTATATTCCAGAACACTTAATTGTGCTCATTAGGAACCTGTACATAAACCATGAGGCAGCTTTTAGAACAGAGTAAGGAGCTCTGGTAGCGTAGTTGTTATGAATCGGGCTTCTAACCTCAAGATCAGCAGTTTGAAACTACCAGCTCCCTTAAAGATTTTGAGCCTCGAAAACTCTGTGCAGGGTCACTATGAGTTGGAACCGACTCCACGGTACTTAACAACAACAAGGGGATACAGATGGTTTAATATCAGGCAAGGTGTGTGCTTGGGTTGTATCCTTTCACCATATTAATTCAATCTGTATGCTGTACAAATAATCTGAGAAACTGGATTATATGAGGAACGTGGCATCAGGATTGAAGGAAGACTCATTGAGAACATGCAATATGGTGATGATATAAAGTTGCTTGGTGGAAGCAGACAGGACTTACAGCAGAAGTGATGAAGATCAGACTACAGCCTTCAGTATGGATTCCAAATTAATGTAAAGAAAACAAAAATCCTGACAACTGACTAATCAGTAACATCATGATAACCAGAGAAAACACTGAAGTTTCCAAAGACTTCATTTTGCTTGGATACACAATCAACACTCAAGGAAGCAGCAGCCATGAAATCAAAGCACATATTGCCTTAGGCAAAATCTGTTGCACAAGACCTCTTTAGAGTGTTAAAGAACCATGATATCAAACTAAGGACTAAAGTTTGCTTTACCCAATCCATGGTATTCTCAATTGCTTCATATTCATGTGAAAGCTGGACAATGAATAAGGAAGATGAGAGAAGTGTGGATGCATTTGGATTATGGTGTTGGTAAAGAATATTAAAAGTACTACCACTGACTTCCAGAAGAACAAACAAATCTGTTTTGACAGAAGTACAGCCAAAGTGCTCCTTAGAGTTCAGGATGGTGAGACTCATTGCTCATACTTCCTATGTGTTATCAGAAGGGACCGATCCCTGGAAAAGGACATATTGATTTGTGAAGTGGAAGGTCAGCAAAAAAAGAGGAAGATTGACATAGAGATGGATTGATAACAGTGGTGGCAGTAATGGACTCAAAGTTAAAAACAATTGTGAGGATGGCATAAGATTAGGCAGTGTTTCGTTCTTTTGTGCATAGGAACCTACTTGATAGCACTTAACAACTACAACAACTGAAAAAAAAAATTCACCAAGAATTTTGTGTCTTTTTGTGTGTGTATGTGTGTGTGTGTGTGTGGTAATTTTTCTTTCTTTGAATACTTACATTTGTAATCTCTTAAGTACCTTATAGTTTAATAACCCTTTTTGTAGAAAATTAATGAAAATACCCTTCTAGTTTCTCTCTTACTCCTCCTCTACTCCTCTTACTCCAAATACATGGAAAATCTCATTTCAGAAAAGCAGCGAAAACAATTGTATTGGGCACTTATCAAAAATTCTTATTAGGACTGCTGCTACCTATGCCTATCCTGGACTTGAACCAATGTCTCATTCAACAGAAAGTGCTAGCATATTTTTTGTGTATTATATTATTTTGTTATTATTATAAGTAATAGTGAATAATGGAATAGAAGGAAGGTAAGAAGGCAAATGATTAGCAGATTTTTAGAGAAGAAATTCTAAGGGAAATGCAGTACATTTTTGTCAGCAAGGAAATAACTACTTCTGATTATTATTATATTAAATTTTCTATACTTGTTGTTGTTGTAAGCACCTTCTAGTCGATTCTGACCCATAGCAACCCTGTGTAGGGTTTCCAAGGAGCAGCTGGTGAGCTTGAACCACCGACCTTACAGTTCAAATGACTTTGCAGTCTGACGCATTAGCCCACAGCGCCACACCAGGAATCTGTTTCAATACTTAAATTGCTATTTTTCAATGTCATTCCTAGCAGTTACTGTTACTGGTAACACAGTAATCAAATGAAACACACAGGATGGCATCTCTCTGAGGTACAATGAAGCAGAGGAGGGAATTACCCAAGTTACAGACTGCACAGTGACTTCTATACAGGCTGCGTAACTGAGGACAACGTATTATATCTCTTTTAAGTTTTGTGCTATGTAAAATTAGCTTTGAATACATTGATTTCTAAGTTGTAAAGATTAAAAGATCAAGCATAGCAAACATCTAGTATAAGCTAGCACACAACAATGACAATAATAGTCACTAGCAGTATTATTTGTACATACTTTTTTATATGTGTTAGAAACACCTGATCATATCAGAATGTTGTTGTTGTTGTTAGGTGCCATAGAGTCGGTACCGACTCATAGTGACTCTATACACAACAGAATGAAACACTGCTCAGTCCAGGGCCAACTTCACAATCATTGCTATATCTGAGCCCATTGCTGCTGCCACTGTGTCATCAATCCATTTTGTTGGGGGTCTTCCTTTTTTTCTCCGAACCTCCACTTGAACAAAGATGATTTCCTTATCCAGTGACTGGTCCCTCCTGATAATATGTTTGAAGTACGGGAGATGAAGTCTGACCGTCCTGGCTTTCAAGGATCATTCTAGCCGTATTTCTTCCAACACACATTTGTTCGTTCTTTTGGCAAGTCTATGATACTTTTAATATTCATTCTCCTCCCACACCATAACTCAAATGCATCAATTCTTCTATGGTCTTTCTTATTAACATGTATATAATGTTATTGAAAATACGTGGCTTAGGTCAGGCACACCGTGGTCCTCAAACTGATATCTTTGCTCTTCAACACTTTAAAAAGGTCTTGTGCAGTAGATTTGCCCAATGCAAAATGTTGTTTGATTTCTTGACTGCTGCTTCCATGAGTGTTGATGGTTGATCTAAGAAAAATGAAGTCTTTGACAAATTCAATCTTTTCTCCATTTATATGGATGTTGTTTATTGGTTCAGTGGGGAGGATTTTTGTTTTCTTTACATTGATAAGAAACCCATACTGAAAGCTATGTTTTTGGGTTGTTTTTTTTTTTTTTATCTTCATCAGTAAGATGAATAGCAGTGTTAATTGTTACAATCAAATACATGAAGTTGTATTAAGTAACTATGATTGCAAAGAACCATAGTGTAGCTTCATAATTCAAGTAAACTACATAATACTTATATATTTTAAATGATGAGGTAAGCATACAGATATATCTAGGTTTTTCTTCATGGCTTACTCTGATAAGTTGTGGAAGTTTTAAGAAAACTGGATCATGTATTTTCATGTTTCTATCATTAGGGTTGTGGCTCTGTGGAATAAGTAGTGGACTATTAACCACAAGTACAGTGATTAAACCCACCAGCGGCTTCCCAGGAGAAGATGAAACATTCTGATCCTGAAACACTTGCAGTCTCAGAAACTATATATAGGTTCACTATGTATCAGAACCAACTCAACAGCACTTACCAACAATAGGACCTTTCAACAGTAGACAAAAGATCATTCTGTAAATTGAACTGAATCATACATACTCATATCCCACTCACTGCTGTGGTGTTGATTTAGTTATAGTGGCCCTATGGTGGTGTTGGTGCACTGTGGAGTCAGTTTCGACCCATAGCGACCCTACGCAGGGTTTCCAAGGCTGTAAATCTTTATGGGAGCAGAAAGCCTCATCTTTCTCCCACTGAACAGCTGGTAGTTTTGAACTGCTGACCTTGTGATTAGTAGCCCAATTCGTAACCACTATGCTACCAGAGCTCCTATAGTGACCCTATAGAACAGAATAAAACTGTTACATAGAGTTTCCTAAATTATAAATATTTACTGGAACAGACAGACCCTGCTTTCTCTAGCTGAGTGGCTGGTGAGTTTGAACTGCCAACCTTTTGGTTAGTGTTGTTGTTGTTGCTAAGTGCCTTTGAGTAAATTCTGATTCCTAGAGACCCTGAATAGGGTTCCAAGTTGCAGCTGATGGGTTTGAACTACCCACCTTGGTTATTAGCCCATTGCTTAACCTACTGCACCACCAGAGCTCCTTGCTCATATCATTTTTGTTGTTGTTTAGTACCATCAAGTCATGGTGAAGGTCAATAATTAAAGTGAAGGTCAGGAAATGCTGCAAATACATTAAAAATACCAACATATTAGTACCACAGGGAATCACAAAAACATTCCATGTTAGTGCCTTAAGAGTCTCCTTTACAGCAAAGAACACTTTAGCTATTTTTTATTAGAAATACAAGTCTCAACACAATTTACACAAGTCTAAATTACTAGTGAAGGAGCTCTGGCAGCGTAGTGGTTACGAATAGGGCCGCGAACCTCAAGG
>NW_006408665.1:7164282-7176675 GCF_000296735.1 Chrysochloris asiatica | reverse complement strand
CTTTTTTTAAATCTTTTAAACAATATCCCTGTCCTCTTTTTGAAGTGTGTATATAGTGGTTACGAATTGGGCTGCGAACCTCAAGGCCAGCAGTTTGACACTACCAGCTGTTCTGCAGGAGAAAGATGAGGCTTTCTGCTCCCGTAAAGATTTACAGCCTCAGAAACCTTGTACAGGGTCACTATGAGTCGGAACCGACTCCACGGCACATAACCACCACCACCAAATTACTAGTAAAGAGCCCTGGTGGCACAATGATTCAGTGCTCAGCTGCTAATTGAATGATCAGAGGTTTGAATGTTGCAATTGCTTTAGTTGCTCCATGGCAGAAAAAAACTGGAGTTCACTGTATGTAAATATTACAGCCTAGTAAGATTACATGGCAGTAATCAATTACTACAAGAACTTACTAGTAATATTGCTGGTACTTTATATTTTATAATATTTGTAACTCATATTTGTCCTTATAATGAACCTCCTCCCCACCCTGAGATAAAATGGAACAGAATGTAAAGAAAAGCATTCTCCCATTGTATACATGAAACCATGAGTGGAGTCCGTGTTTTGTGGGCTTCAGAGAATCTCTACCATTTTAACCTATGTACTTACTGCAGCACAGGAGTCGAGTCCTACAGAAGAGGAGCCTTGGAGGATCAGAAACTAGGTGGAGCTTTCATCAGGATCAGCCTGGGACATCCCATAAGGAGGCAGGAGCAGGGAGAAAGAATGACTGGGTTTGTTCATGAGAACTGTTGTTGTTATGTGCTGTGGAGTTGGTTCTGACTCACAGCGACCCTGTACAGGGTTTCCGAGGCTGTAAATCTTTATGGGAGCAGAAAGCCTCATCTTTCTCCCGCGGAACAGCTTGTAGTTTTGAACTGCTGACTCTGAGGTTAGCAGCCCGATTCGTAACTACGACGCTACCAGAGTTCCATTCATGAGAACTAGATGCTCTGAAAACCTGTTGCCTTTAAGTTTATTCTGACTCATAGGGCCGCTTTGTTGTTGTTGTTGTTGTTGTTAAGTGCCATCGAGTCGGGTAGGGCCGCTTTAGGAGAGGCTAAAACAGCATCATAGGATTTCCAAAGCTGTAATATTTACAGTAGCGTAGTGGTTACGAATCGCATTGCTAACCTTAAGGTCAGCAGTTCAAAACTACCAGCCGTTCCAGGGGAGAAAGATGAGGCTTTCTGTTCCCATAAAGATTTACAGCCTCAGAAACCCTTTACAGGGTCGCTATGGGTCGGAACCAACTAGATGGCACTTAGCAACAACAATATTTACAAAAACATACTGCATCATCTTTCTCCTGGGTAGTAGCTGGTGGGTCTGACCTTAACTCTTGGTTAGGAGCCATGCATTTAACCACTATACCATCAAGACTTTGTAACCCCTCTGGAGAATCCCAAAAGCAGCATCTCTAAATCTGAGAAGGGCAGTAGTCAGCAACACAGGGATCTTCACCATTCATAGAATTTCATTTTGAACTCCAGGGTAACTAATTGTATGAAGCATAGAGTACCTAGAAATATCAAGTTTTTGAAATACACTTTGCAAAGAGGATAAAATTGGAACTAGAAAATTCCCTGAAGTGTCCTTTCCTAAATGAGGTTTAAAAATACCCTTTTTACTGCCTATGTAAATACAATGGATTTCTGGAAAGAACAAGCATTTATGTCATACCTTCTGGATTTCAGGCACATGTTATCTATCATGTAATGCCCCTATCAACTTTCTGAAGTGAAAATTACCTTAGTCTTACAGACAAGGTGAGAGGCGCTCTCAGAAGTTAAACAATTTTTTTCAGCAGTTTCTTTCCTTGTCCTGTGTTACAATATTTAGACCTAGGGAAATTGAAAAGATTGTTGGCCACAGTTCCAGCTATCCAGTGTTGAAAGTCTTGTTTTGCTGACACAGTCAGAGATGCTTAAAAGTTTTTATTCCTCCTGTGACTTATTTCAAAATCAATTCACTTTCCCAAGTAAGATTCAAATTCACATGTTTACATTCAAGATCACAAAGGAACAACTGAAAATAAAAACGCTACAAAAGATTTGCCAAGTTGAAGAACACTGGTTTCTGACAAAATATGGCGATTCTCACTTTTACGAAATGAGGACACTTGGGATAATTACACACTAACAGGAATGAGTCATGGTCCTGATAAGAAAAAGGCAGAAGCCCACATAATTACAAAAAAAAAAAAAAAAAAAAAAAAAAAAAAAAATTTAAGAAAATTCAGAAACAGCAGACTTGTTGCATTTGGAAATGGTCCAAATTCATTTCTGGTAAATAGGAAGTATAAATACTTTATAAACAGAATTTCCCAAAAGAAACAAAAAAAAATCTCAAAGGGAAGAAAGCAGCTATGTATCAGACATACAGCTTTAGCAAGCTGTACTAGCTATGTGGTTCAAATAGTGTATTCATTTACTTTGCAAAAGCAAAATGTGTTTTCCTTTCATGCTCAAAAAAGACTTGCAAATTTTCCATTTTGGGAGGTATGAACCTGAGAGGAGGCACTTATTCTCATTAAGTAATTGCTTCCTTCTCTCCTACTGGTGCTATCACACTGAATGAGCATGACACTCTTAAATGGAAACAATTCCATGCACTTCACAATAATAATGATATCTATGTAACTAAAACATGTGCATTAAATCTATGGATTCTGAAAATAACCATTAGAAGATAATCAGGTGAGTAATGCAATGTGATACACATCCTACAGAGTTTTGGAGATGTGTGGCTGGTGTTTGTCTTATAGCTGAAGATGTTCAAAGGCTCAGGACTGCCTAGAGCTTGCAAAGTGAGGAGAAAAAAGCAAGCAGAAGCCAGCTGTCTTCCCCCAAATGTTGGGCAGAAGCAGGTGGTTCCTCAAGAACCATAAGTGGGCCCTGGGGGGAGTCAGTCTTCGGTTATTTTGAAATTGACTCCATACAGATAACATGGATGGGAGAAGTGATTAGAGGGGCAACCAGGAGATGGTGAGGGTGTTGGGAGAGTTACTTGTAGGGAAGTTTCACCAAGCCAGGGAATTGGAAAAGGCTCTCCAAGGAGCTCACAAGAATACCTCACAAGAGAAAGATTGTTCATCTGGATATTCAATTCTCTCAGAAGACACCAACAGCATGCTAGACCATTTCTGTCCCCCTTGCCTCTCATCTTCCTTATTGAAGCCTGCAGAGTTAGCCTAGTGAGAGGAAGAGGAGAGGATACAAGGAAGAAATGAAAACTGGGGTGAGCAGGGGAAGTGAGAAAAGGTCAATTTAGTAAGATATTGAGGCTTTGGTAATTGGTTGGAGTGGACTTTGATTGCTCAAAAGATGAAACCATTTCTTCCTACATGGAAAGAATGCAAAAGTCATGGGAATGGATGGCAAGGAATTTTAGCCAGAACATGAAAGAAAGACAGTAATGTGAAAGAATAAAGATGCATGCTCCCTACTGTGTTCAGCTGGTTCAACACATCAGTTGCAGATGTGTTTTCACATTGACGTGTAAATATGGTGTGAGCAACCTTTTTAAGTCTACAGTTATCTGGATACCTGCTGACAGTAGTACACTTTCACTTTCTTTGTCATCAGACTTCATGGGTGTCAATTTACAGATGGAGTCCTGGTGTGGTGCTGTGGGTTAATGCGCCAGACTGCAAGGCCTTTTGAACTACAAGGCTGGTGGTTCAAGTTCACCAGTTGCTCCATGGAAACACTATACAGGGTCACTATGGGTCGGAACCAACTCGATGGCACTTAACAACAACATGTGTGTGCATGAATCCAAGGAGCCCTGTTTGTGCTGTGGGATAAACATTGAAATATTCAAAACAAGTTCAACTAATCAAACCAAGCAGTTTTTCTAGGCTTTATGAAATTATCTCCTTCCATAAAGATTTGCAGTTTCAGATCCTATGTAGGGTCATTGTGAGTAAGAATCAACTCAATGGGTGATACATATATCCACAGAAAGAGAAATAGATACAAACACAACAGGAATCCAGTTTTCTATAAGAGCTCTGGTGGTACAGTGATTAAGCACTCAACTGCTGAATAATGCTGTCAAATCAAAACCCATTCTGAGAAGAAAAAAGAAAAAAAGACTTGTCGATCTGCTTCGGTAATGATTACTAAAGTCAAAAAAATCTTATGAGGCAGTTCTACTCTTTTCTATAGGGTTGCTGTGAGTTGTAATTGATTGGTTGGCACCAAACAACAACAATTTTATATATACACAAATATAGGATGCCTGATGTGGCAGCATAGGATAACCTCTGGACTATGAGCCAATAGGTCAGTGATTCAAACCCAGCTGCCACTCGTCAGAAAGCCTATATGGTGTCATATGAGTCCGAATGGACTTGATGGCACTTAACAACAACAACATGAACATATGGGGAAAAAATCAATGCGGCATGGTCATGTTAGGCAATGTCTGTTTTTTTAAACTGTAATTCACAAATATTTTTAACCAATATTTATCTCAATTGTCACAATAGATCAGATGTTGAAAATGTAAGTCAAGGTTATGCAACTAAACATGTTTTGCAGCATTTGAAAATGGAAACTATTAGTTAGCAAACTTTTATTATCCACTTGAAATCCACATTTTTTCTTTGGGAGAAGCTTCTGATTTCTGTCATCTCTGTTTCGATCACTAACACACAGAAATAACCAAAGTTATAATTGTTGTTAAGTGCCCTGTTCTGACTCATAGCGACCCTACACAGGGTTTCCAAGGAGCAGCTGGTGAGCTTGAACCACTGACTTCATAGTTCAAACCGACCTTGCAGTCTAGCACATGAACCCTCAGTGCCACACCAGGACTCCAAAAGTCATAATTAATGTAATAAAAACTCAGTTTTCATTTGTTGAATAAAACAACTCTATTAGCCAAGATAGGAAATGCTTTGGTTTAGAAATCATTTTATTTATAGGCAATTCTTCTAACACTGAACAAAATAATTTTTATATTTTTGTGATATTTTCAGTGTTGCTTTCCATGTCACATATTCATATCACTGTTTGGTCATTAATACATATAATATTTTTTTTCTAATTAAAGGATTGAAATACTAATGTTTCATTTGTAGAAGAGAGAAGTTTCCAGAAATTTCAGATATCTGAAATATAAACCCAGAAGTAAATGGAAGATAAGGACCTTTTAAAGTGTATCATACAACTAATAAATTATCTTATGGAGACTATTAAACATCCTTCAAAACATAAAGAACTCCTGTTGTGTGTGGGGGTGAATTAAATTAACAGGCTTAACAAAATTAGCTATTTGGTCAGGTTAAAGAGAAGAGAGGTGAATATAAGTGGTGGGCATTATGATGAGTGATAAAATGTACATTTCATATTTAGAAGGAAGAAAGCACAGTAATATAATTTCTAACTTAAGAAAAAGAAAGACCAACACAAATTTATTAATAAAGAGGCCAAAGATTTATACTCCTTAAAGACTTCTGAAATATTTCAATACAGAAAAAAAAAAAAACAACCAACAACCAAGAAACCTTGTTTATGATAATGGTTTTGAATCAGCGTAAAAAGACTTGTTGATATTCAGAATAGTGTATTTCAAACATTCATTGAAAACATAAAATACATTTTAAACAGATTCTTTTAAAGCAAAGTTGCTAAAATGAAAAAGTACAAACATTCATTTAAACGTATTGCCTAATTTCTAAATAATGCCAAATAAATTAAAAGTTATCACATGTGATGATTCAAATTTGTTTTAGTACTTTTCTTGTCAGATTTATGCTTCAGTAATGATACCTACTTATGATGTGAACTGTTAGTTTCAAGGTAATGGGAGTGAGTTTTGAGAAGAGAGGAAGAAGGATGTATTTTCCTATGTATATATTTCCATAAAATATTCATACTTTTAAAATAATAGGACACAGTGAAAAAAATATTTTGCCAGTTCCGGACTTGTTCCCTTCTCACATGTAGGAAGGTGAAGAATTGAGACATGAGCTAACATTACTGCAGAGCAAATGCACCCCAAATAAAAATATGTCAACTGATAGGTGACCAAATAGTGTAATAATAATGTAACAGTTTTCCTTTGTTGTATTAAGGAACTTTGCCCCCACCAAAACAGGCCCACTGCCATTGAGTTAATTCCTGACTCATTAGTGACCTTCTAGGACTGACTAGAACTGCCCCCAAAGGGTTACCAAAGCTGTGATCTTTACAGAAGCAAAATGCTACATCTCCCTCTCATTGATTTGGTGGATTGGAACCTTGTTTGGCAGGTCAAGTGTTTTCACCACTGGGCTCATCAGAGCTTCATATACTAAAGAAGGAGAAGAAAAAGTAAGTATTCGGGTCTCAGAGAAGTCATGTTTCCACACTGCAGTGAATGCAAACTTGGAATATTTATGACAAGTGAAGCTTCTTATTCCAATAATTTCTGCTTCTTTCGCAAACCAGCCTTTCTTTTGTTAAAAAAGGTGCCAGAGCTTCTCAGGAGAACTCTTGTCATTCAAGAATGTGTAAGTATTTAAGTGCACTCCATTTCTGTACTTGGGAAACTAGAGTTCATTCTGTGTTGGTTAAATACTTTTTACAGGCACCGTATAACATAATAATGAAATTTATAACCCTCACTCCATCCCCACTCAGATAGGATACCCCATGAGCTCGGAGGATAAAACACAATATTTTCAAAAGGAAAATAATCATTTTTAAAAATTACTAGAGAGCAATTTGGACAGATTTTTAATTTAGCGATTAACAATAATGAGATTTATTCAGATAATCTCTCATAACAATGGAAGAGAAGAAAATCCTTTCAAAGCATTCAGCACAGACTATAAAGCATTAAGAGAAAATGTTGTATTGGATCAACCATATGATTTAAAAGCGAACCAAACTAAGATTTAGATTTCTTATTTATAAACAAAATATACTAGTAGCTATTCTTACATTTATTAAATTCAAGATCCATTGTATTATTTTTCTGTAAAGCTAAACCATTATTCATCACATTGCAATTGCCAAGAATTGTTGTTCTATATTTTAAGTCAAAATGTTTTTATATATCCTACAAATGAAACTTGAGCAATCAACTCTAAATGCCATGTCTGCTGTGCTTTTGAAATACTGACCACCATAATTTCATGAGAAAACTAATACTGAGCTATAGTTTCCCTTGAGCCTGGACTCAAGTGAGAAATAGGATTTTCTATTGAATTCCTATAATGTGCATACCAGTCTGTGAGTATTCCTAGGAAAAAAGATTACGTTCAGTATACAGTGTCTCTAGGATTAAAGATACATAACTGGAGGGAGTTTCTAGTTTTAGTAATAACTTGAAAGAGCTTGCCTTAACTCCTTGGTTAACTCTTTGCATTAAATATTTTAAAAGAGAGGAAAGGAATATCAGTCGATGCTATTCTGAGATATTATACCATATATTTAATTAAATCTTATGACTACACTCATGGGGTATAATCTTAAATTCAGAAACAAGGACTTGGAGAGACTAAAAGATTGACCAATAAAACACAGTAAGTGAAACATCTGGGGCCCATTCAGCTCATTTCTTCTAGCACGCTACCCATAAGCTTTAGTTATTAATGGAATGAAAAAACGCAGATGGTCTTTTTGTAAAGAGAAGTCAATCTGCTTGTTCAGCACATACCAATTCTTGATCTTGATTATTTTCCAAGGGTTACATTTAAATAATTGCTAAAATTTTGTTTATATTCCCAGATTTTACGTAATATACTAAGAACACAGCCAGCATTGTATAAATAAAATAATAAGCTCATTACAAAGTACCCTGCCTGCAGGAATATATAATGTGATAAGCAACAGGCTCTAGTGGGTTTCATATGACAACTCACAGAAATTGACCATTAATTATATATTGACTTTACCATCAACATGGACAAAGTGACCGCTACTTGCAAGCACTGTGACAGTGATGGCAAAATGGTTATTATACAATTCATAGTCCAATGGAGAAACTCTAATCATAGGTAGGAAAAAACCACAAAGACAAATATGAAAAGTGTTACATAATAAATGGATGCATGGTACAATGAAAGCTAAAATTATGTCTTGTATGGAGGTAAGGGAAGGAATTACTGATGAAGTGGTTTAATATACCGATAGATAGATGGATGTAAGTATTGTGTATGTGTGTGTAGTATATATATATATATATGGAGTCCTGGTGTGGCGCTGTAAGGAGCTCTGGTAGCATAGTGGTTACAAATCGGGCTGCAAACCTCAAGGTCAGCAGTTTGAAACTACCAGCTGTTCCGCAGGAGAAAAATGAGGCTTTCTGCTCCCGTAAAGATTTACAGCCTCAGAAACCCTGTACAGAGTCGCTATGAGTCAGAACTGACTCCATAGCACATAACAACAACAACAACAAAGTATGGCTTTGTAAGATAAGCACCAGACCATAGTTCAGTTTGAACCTTAAGATAAGTTGTTCAAATTTACCAGCTGCTCCTTGGAAACCCTCTGCAGAGTTGCTATGAGTCGGAACTGACTCGATGGCACTTAACAACGAAATACACACACATATAAACATACATGTATATATAGGACTGTGATGGCTTTGAAGGATAAAACCTGGTTTTGTGAACCACAAGGTCAGTAGTTTTCAGCCGCTCTATGGGAGAAAATATGAGGCTTTTGCTTACTCAAACATTTACAGTCTCAGAAACCTTATACAGGGTTGCTATAAATCGGTACTGACTCAATGGCACTTAACAACAACATATATCCATATCTATATCCCTATAGTCCTGGTTACATTCACTGCCAAAAAGAACATATCCAGATCAGTCATGAGGTACAATACTGTCTGTGACAACATAATATCCATGCACCTACAGGACAGACCAGTTAAGACCACTATTATTCAGTTTTATGCACCAACCACTAAAGCCAGTGAGGATGAAGTAGAAGAATTCTATCAACTTTCTCAATCTGAAATTGATCAAACATGCAATAAAGATGTATTGATCATTGGTGGTGACTGAAATGCAAAGGTTGGGAACAAAGAAGAAGGACCAGTAGTTGGAAAATATGACCTTGGTGATAGAAATGGAGATCGCGTGATAGAATTCTGCAAAATCAATGATTTGTTCATTTCAAATACCTTCTTTAGATACCATAAGAGATGATTATACACATGGACCTCACCAGATGGAACACACAGAAATCAAATGACTAGATCTGTGGAAAAGGATGGTGGAAAAGCTCCATCCATATCATCAGCCCAAACAAGGTCAGGAGCGGATTGCAGAATAGACCATCAATTGCTCATATGCAAATTCAAACCGCAGCTGAAGAAAATGAAAACAAGTCCACGAGAGCCAAAGTATGACCTTGAATACATCCCAACTGAATTTAGAGATCATATGAAGAACAGGTTTGATACATTAAACACTAAAGACTGAAGACCAGAAGAGTTGTAAGATGACATCTAGAACATCATACACAAAGAAAGTAAAAAAGCTATTAAGAAGACAAGAAAGAAGGAAAAGATCAAAATGGATGTCAGAAGACACACTAAAACTTGCTCTTCAGTACACAGGTGCTAAAGCAAATGGAAGAAATGAGGAGGTACAAGAGCTGAACAGAAAATTTCAAAGGTCAGCTCAAGAAGACATAGTCAAATATTAAAACAAAGTGTGCAGCAAAGATCTGGAGTCAGAAAAACAAAAAGTAAGAACACACTCAGCATTTCTCAAGCTTGGGGAACTGAAGAAAAAAAATCAAGCCTTGACTTTCATTATTGAAGGACTTTCTGGGCAAATTATTAAATGATGCATAAAGCATCAAAAGAAGATGGAAGGGACACAAAGAGTCACTGTACCTAAAAGAAATGGTTGATATTCAACCATTTCAAGAGGTAACATATGACAAGAGCCAATGATACTGAAGGAAGAAGTCCAAGGTACATTGAAGAACAACAAGGAACCAGGAATTGATGGGAAAAAAAATGAAATCTTTCAAGAAAGTGATGCGGCATGGGAGGCACTCACTCATCGATGCCAAGAAATTTGGAAGACAATTATCTGGCCAAGTGATTGGAACAGGTCTGTATTTGTGCCCATTTTAAAGAGAAGTGACCCAACGCAATGTGGAAATCATTGGACAATATTTTTGATATCCCATGCAAGTAAAGTTTTACTAAAGGTAATACAGAAACGGCTGCAAGCATATATTGACAGAGCATTTCCAGACGTTCAAGCCGAATTCAGAAGAAGACGTTGAACGAGAGATATTGCTGATGTCCAATGGATCTTGGCTGAAAGCAGAGAATATCAGAAAGATGTTTACCTGTGCGTTATTGACTACGCAAAGGCTTTCGATTATGTGGACCATGACAAGCTAGGGGCAACATTGAGAAGTATGAGTATTTCTGAACATTTAATTGTGCTCATGAGGTATCTGTACATGGACTAAGAGGCAGTTGTTCAAAACAGAACATGGGAACACTAAATGATTTTAAATTAAGAAAGGTGTGCTAGAGGGTAGTATTCTTTCACCATACTTATTCAACCTGTATGCTGAGCAAACAATCCAAGAAGCTAGGTTATATGAAGAAAAATGTGGCAGCAAGATTGGAGGAAGACTCATTAACAATCTGCGATATGCAGATGATACAACCTTGCTTGATGAAAATGAAGAGGACTTAAAATATTTACTGATGAAGATCAAAGACCACAGCCTTCAGTATGGATTGTATCTGTATGTATAGAAAACAACAATCCTCACCACTGGACCAATAAACAACATTCTTATCAATGGAGAAAAGATTGAAGTTGTCAAGGACTTCATTCTTCTTGGATCAACTATCAACACTCATGGAAGCAGCAATCAAGAAATCAGAGGACTTATTGCATTAGGCAACTCTGTTGCACAAGACCTCTTTAAAGTGTTGAAGAGCAAAGGTGTCAGCTTGAGGACTAAGGTGCGCCTGACCCAAGCCATGGTATTTTCAATAATCTCATATACATGCGAAAGCTGGACAGTGAATAAGGAAGACCATAGAATTGATGCATTTGAGTTATGGTGTTGGAGGAGAATATTGAAAGTGCCATGGATTTCCCACAGACCCAACAGATCTGTGTTGGATGAAGTACAGCCAGAGTGCTTCTTGGAGACCAGGATGGCTAAACTTCGTCTCTCCTACTTTGGGCATATTGTCAGGAGGGACCATTCATTGGAGAAGGATATCATGTTTGTTAAGGTGGAGGATCAGAGAAAAAGAGGAAACCCCCCCCCACCCCAGTGAGATGGATTGGGTAAGTGGCAGCATCAATGGGCTCAAGTATGGCAACAATTGTGAGGTTGGCCCAGGATGGGACAGTGTTTTGTTCTGTTCTGCATAGGGTCGCTATGAGTTGGGAACCGACTCAATGGCACCTAACAACAATTGTCCTGGTATGGTGCTATAACATAAGCACCGGACCTCAAGGTTAGTTTGAACTGAAAGGTCCATGGTTCCGACTCACTAGCCACACCTTGGAAGCTCTATACAGGGTGGCTATGAGTCAGAACCTACTAGACCTCCATGGCAGTTAACAATAAAAATGCATGTACGTATATGTATATATAATCATAATGCACGTATGCTGTTGTGTTGTTAAGTGCCATTGAGTCAGTACCAATCCATAACAATCCAATGCACACGACAGAATGAAACACTTCCTGATCCTATACCAACCTCATAAACATTACTACATTTGAATCCATCGTGGCTTCTACTATGCCAATCCATCTCATTGGGGATCTTCCTCATTTTCTCTGTCATTCCCTTTAACCAAAATGATATCCTTCTCTAGGACTGGTCCCTCCTGACATATTCAAAGTATGAGAGATGAAGTCTGGCCATCCTGACTTCCCTGTAGCATAATTCTTCCAACACAGATTGCATTAAATACATATGTACATACGTATTTAAATGTTAAGATATATTCTGGAATGACTGAAAACATTTTCCTGCACACAAATACCTGGTAGCTTGTCATAAAAAGTAAAAACAAAAACAAACAAAAAATAACAGGAACTTTTAATGCATCACTAGAGGGACAAGACATAGAAATGCTAGCTTTCAAATTCCCAAACTAGTGTTATAAACTATTTTGCTTCTGATAATACAAATCAGAGATGCGTATAAGCATCAGTAACATTTGTTCATTTAAAGCTTGCTATGTTTGAGACACCATGTCAAGTACTTAATAAGAAAAGTGTGTGCCTTCATAATATCACTGCGCAACACAATGATTATCTTTCTAATTTTATGGAAAATGAAACAAAGATGTAATGAGACTGAGCCCAGATCAGGAAACTTGTGTTTGTCAGATCTAGTTTGTCACACCCATCTATAGAGTGTGGCGCTGTGGGTTCATGC
>NW_006408665.1:7157137-7163582 GCF_000296735.1 Chrysochloris asiatica | reverse complement strand
AAAAAAAAAAAAAAACTCCATAACTTCTGCCTCAGCTTTGAGTTTTGTTCTCTTTGCAATATACATCTGAACTGGGTAAAACAGACAAATGAATGTTGTCATGGGTATCAGAGGCAGACAAGAGAAAAAGAAGAATGATATTTTGCTTCAAATACAGCAGCTCCTGATATACAGGCAGTACTTTTCATTTGAGGTTTGCTGGAAGCTTTCACAAGCATAACCTTATCAATCCTGATAATAACCTTTGGAGGAAAAGAAATCTTAGTACTTAACATTCTGCTTTGAAAACTCTAGCATATTGGATAAGCGATCCAAGGGAGATGGGTGATTAAAAGGAGGTTGTGTACGACAGGTAGTGTTAGGGTCATGTACCAGTGGACCCACTGTCCTGCACAGCTTTCTCAACAAGCACTGCCACTTTCTGGATAGCTGCCTGTTTTCTCATCTCTCTTCCAGGTCCCAGTCTGGTATAAAAAAGGCTCAAGCAGTGAGTAATATAGTGAAGCTGGCTCTGATGAAATCAACAAGCATTTATTTGGAGGTATTGTATTGTTTGGCTTGAAGGACCAGATATTGTGGTGCTTATAGGATAACCAGTGGACTGCTGACCACAAGGTCAGTAGTTTAAACCCATCAACTATTCTTCAAAAAACCCTACATAGGTTCACTATGATTCAGAACCGACTTGACGGCACTTAAAAACAACAACAACACGCATTCTATATACACAAGGTCTTTAGTATATTACTGCATTATTCCGGTAATAGGGACTAAGAGCAATTTGGTTTCACAAAGACTGGTTAGAGTAATACATACAAATGGTACTTATGGTTTTGAACATCTGATAAAAAAAAAAAAAAGCTAAAAAAAGTAATCTCCCACTGGTAATAAAACTGATGTGAAAACTCTTTTAAGAATCTTTAAAAGGGAGAAATCAATCCTGCTATAATCCCAGCATGATCATGTGACTGAGATTGGGAAGCTCTGCAGGGGGTCATAGTGTGTGTGTGTGTGTGTGTGTGTGTGTGTGTGTGTGTATCTTTATGAAGCAGCTCTATAGGTAGGTGCTGACTATTATCTTCCTGAAGCAAAGTGCAGAAGCATGGAGTAAGAGTATCAGAGCATAGTAAACATGTACATTTTACAGATTTTGTCTTTAGTGTTCTGAAACCCCAATAAAGTAGGCTGACATGCAGGTGCTTATGATTCAGACAATAATATTTGAGGTAAAGTTGCATGGGTGTCTCCTGCCTGAGTAAGCATGGAGTCAGACTGCCTGAGTAAGCATCCTATCACAAACATGTATTAGCTACTTGATAATGGACAAGTCACTTAATCTCTCTAAACCTGTTTTCTCATCTTTAAATTGTAAATCATACTTCAAAGTGCTGTAGTACAGTTCAACAAAGAAAATTCATATTCAAGGAGACTTCAAAAGTTGGTAGAAAAATCCATACTTCTAATTCCATTTTTTCAAAAACTTTTTGAAGGCCCCTCGTATAATACTTAGCACAGTGAAAAGTGAATGACAAGTATTACATGTTCAATAAGTGCTAATTATTATAACTATGAATTCATTGTTATCTTTCCTTAAAAATAGTCTTATTGAGAGATCTCTATTTGTTATATAGGAGTCTTGGTGGCACTAACATACTTGGCCGCTAACTGAAAGGTTGTGCTTTGAATCCACTGATTGCCTCATAGGAGAAAGAAGTGGAAGTCTACTGTAAAGATTTACAGCCTTGGACATCCTAAGGGACAGTTCTACTCTGGCCTACAGTCACTATGAGTTGGAATTGGCTTAATTGAACTGGCTTTGGATATTTTGTGATATACAATAAAGTGATAAAAAATTTTAAAAACTTCTACTCTATATATTGTAGTCAAAAGTGGCTACTTTTTTGTATCCTTCTTTTGTAGCGTATACTTAAATTTTGGAGTCCTGGTGTGGCACTGTGGGCTAATGTGTTAGACTGCAAAGTATTTTGAACTGTAAGGTCAGTGGTTCAAGCTCACCAGCTGCTCTCTGGAAACCCTATACAGGGTCACTATGGGTTGGAATCAACTTGACGGCACTTAACAACAACAACAACTTAAAATTTTGGAATCCTAGTGTGGCATTGTAGAATAAGCACTAGACAGAAAGGTCAGTTTGAACTGCAAAGCAGACATTTCAAATCCACCAGCTGCTTCTCAGAAACCCTATACAGAGTCATTATGAGTCAGAACCAACTCACTGACACTTAATGCCAACCACAAGTCATGTTATGGAGTTCCGATGTGATATTATAGGAAAAGCACTGGATTGCTAACCGCAAGTTCAAACACACCAACCACTCCCTGGAAACCCTGTACAGGGTTGATAAGAGTCAGAACCAACTGGAAAACAGTACACAACAATAACAGCAGTCGTGCTACGGTACCTGGTTCATTCAAGTTATAAAGAGAGGGCACTGCGAGGATACTTCCCTATTGTGTATTTCTTTCTAATTAAACTGTAGAATCAGTTGAGGCTTGGGGACGGATACAACTTTGAAAGTTTTGTGAAGAAGGCCATGAAAGTCTCTTTTAGTCAAGTGAGGGCATTCTTTGTCACTTTTCACTATATTTGTCACCATTTATCCTAATCTTAGAGCTTTTACTTAAAGGAAAGACCATTCATTCAAACCCCAAAACGCATTGCCTTCAAACAATTCCTAACTCATGGCAACCCTATAGCATAGAACAGAACTTACTTCATAGGGATTGTAAGGTTCTAAATCTTTACAGAAGTCAAGAGCCTCACCTTTCTCCTGCAGAGTGGCTAGTGGGTTGAAAATGCTGACCCTGTGATAAGCAGCCTAAGACTTAGCCCACTCTGCCATCAAGGCTAATTGACCATTATTGACTATGCACCCCAAATTATCACATTTAAATCTTGGCAGGAGTAATGAAGCACCATTAGGAAGAAGACATGCTTCTTGTATTACTGGGAATAAATTACAGGAAAAGTAAAACCCTATGTGAGATAATCTTTAAAAGGTTGCAGCAGCACATTGACAGGGAATTGCCAGAAATTCAAGCTGGATTCAGGAGAGAACTAAGTGAGGGATATCATTACTGATGTCAGGTGAATCTTGGCTGAAAATGGACAATGTCAGGAAGATATTTACCTGTTTTTTATTAACTATGCAAAGACATTTGACTCTGTGGATCATAACAAATTATGGACAACACTGCAAAGAATGGGAAATCCAAAATGCTTAATTATGCTCATAAAGAACGCAGACCAAGAGGCAGTCATTTCAACAGAACAAGGGATATTGAATGAGTCAAAATCAAGAAAGATGTGCATTGAAGTTGTAACCTTTCACCATATTTATTTAATCTATATGCTGAGCAAATAATCTAAGGAGTTGGACTGTATGAACAAAAAGATGACATCAAGACTGGAAGAAGACTCACTAACAACCTGAGACATGCATATGATACAACTTTCCTTGCTGAAAGCAAAAAGGATTTGAAGTACTACTTCAGGATGTATTACACTTCACCATAATGAAAACAAAAATCCTCATAAGTGGACTAATAGGCAACATAAAAAAAAAATGGAAAAAATGTTAGGATTGTCAGTGGTTTCATTTTACTTGTGTCCAATCAATAGCCATGAAAGGAGCAGTCAAGGAATCAAATGATGTATTGTACTGGACAAATATGCTGCATAAGACCTCAATAAAAACACATTTTGAGAAGCCAGGATGTTTTTAATTTCCTCTTACGCATGTGAAAGTTTCACAATAAATAAGGAAAGTCAAGGAATAATTGATACCTTTAATTATGATATTGTTAAAGTGTACTAAATATACCACGCACTGCCAGAACAAACAGATCTGTTTGGAAGAAGGACAGCTGGAATGCGCCTTACAAGTGAGGATGGCGAGACTTTGTCTCAGTTATTTTGGATATGTTATCCTGAGGGACTAGTCTCCAGAAAAGGACATCGTGGTTAGTGAAATAAAAGAAGATCCCCAACAAGTTAGATTAAGATAATGGCTAGGACCACAGGCTCAAGCAGCAATAATTCTGAGGATGGCACAGGACTGGGCAGGGTTTCATTCTGTAGTACACAGGACTGCTATAAATCGAAACAGAAACAGACTCAGTGCTACCTAACAACAAACGTGTGTATTGATATGTTTTGTTTTGTTTTTTCCATTAGAAAACTTGTAAAGTATAAATGTTTCCAAAATTATAAACACTTCCAAAAATATTAATCTGAAAGAAATGCTGTTAAATAATTTAAATGTGAAATTTTACATGGTATCACATTCATATATTCAATGAGTTAAACATAAACATTTATTTATTATTATATCACTCCACAAGACACAGAATGCCAAAATGAAAAGAAATAGTTGTTTCCCTTTAGGAATTTATAAGTGAATTAAGGAGTAGCATATGTTCTCAAATAATTATAACATTCTCTCATGAGCTACTGTTATGGAAGAGGTAGGACGTGGGGGTCATGGGATTTGGGAGAATTAAAATAATAGATAAAGAGAGATTCACTTTCTAGGAGAGCAGAGTACCCTTAACAGAGGAATATCTATGGAAATTTTGCAGCAAGACAAAGGGAGCCAGAACAAAGCCCAAGGGTACTGACAATTGGGTAAGAAAGGAGTGCAGGTGGAAGAGGGATGCAGGGAGAGAAGAAAGTCATTAAGTCAAGAAAGGGTTCTCAAATATCAAAGTATGAGTTTTAACTTGCTGAATGATCTCTAACTTGCTGAATGATCTCTCATAGCTGACAATGGAAATTGTGCTGGTTAACAGAAGCAATTATGGGGTGGCCCATTTCAAGTGGCAACCAGGATACATGCATGTCATGCCTGCCATACCACAGATACACCACTGATACTGAAGCCAGCAGTGAGAAAGAGGACAGCGAAGGTTCATGAACAAGGTTGTAGCTAACTCAGTTGTTTTATGTTGTTGTTAAATGCCGTCGAGTCGGTTCCGACCCATAGCGATCCTGTATAGGGTTTCCCAGGAGCAGCTGGTGAGCTTGAACCACTGACCTTGCAGTTCAAAGGGCTTTGCAACCTGGCGAATTAACTCACAGCACCATACCTGGACTCCAGCTGTTTTATAGCCCTAGTAAATAATGGTAGAGGAAGGACATTCCAGGTGGAGAAAAATAGATATGCAGGGGCACATGGGGCAAAGGTATTCACAAAGTAAGAAACAGTTAGTTCAAACAAGACGGTAGGCAATACTTAGTACTCAATAAGATTTGGCCCCTGTTCTCACAGACTGTGGATATGGGCATAAGAAAAGGGTTAAAGATAACAAAGATTATAACCTTGATAGCAGAGAGGGTGGTGATATAGACAAATTTGCGCTTGTTGTTATTGTTGTTGTGAAATGCCATCGAGTCAGCTCTGACCCATAGTGATCTCATATAGGGTTTCTGAGAAGCAGCTAGATAGACAAATTAGGTACAACAAATAAGTGTTATTGAAAAACATAATGAACAGGTTGTATATCATCAAATTTGAAGTACTGGAATAACAACAGAAATGATCACAAGTCATATGAATAAATTATATTCTTAGCCTAAGGAAAAGAGTTTCAGGAGGCACATGCATTAGTTGATGACCCTCTGCATTGATGTGACCCTTTCCTCCTTAGAGATGGCATGGCCAGCTGTGTGCTGTTTTTCCCAAGGCACTCCTGTCTTTGCAGTTTATATTTTAATATCTATCTTTAACTGGTCTACCTTTAGTCTATTAGCCATGAAGCCATTTGAGGTTAATATTTATCCACGTTTTGTCTTTGTTTTATTCATTGAATCCTAGCACAATGTCTTGACTATGTAATCCCACTGCCATCGAGTTGATTTCAATTCATAGTGACCCTACATTCTGTTTGCCAGGCTGTAAATCTTTCCAGGTGCTGATAGCATCCTCTACTCCTATGGATCTGCTGGTAGGTCTGAGTCACCAACCTCACGGTTAGCATCCTACAGCACCACCAGAGCTCCTTGATAAAGGAAAAGATAGAATAAAGAGGGAAAGAAAAAAATCTGCTCACAGGGACTAAATAAGATCAACAAAAAAAGAACAGAGAGGTATTTGGCATATTCAAATGTTTTAGGCAAAGCCAAGAGCCTTATATAAGCTGAAGAAAATAAAGTATAAGACATGAATATAACCAATTTCTTTGAATTTCTTATTGTTATATTGCTTTATAGTATTATGACAGTGTTTCAATTAGCTTTAAATTATTCTGAACACTAAAATGTTCTAAAAAATCAGTGATTTTTCTTTTTTGTTTTAATTTTCTAGAACCAAGATTGTATTTAAAAATATTTTGTTTATTTTTTTGGTAAACCAAAGGGAGAAAAGTAAGTTGGATGCATTACTAAGCCACAATATGGAATCCTGGTTGTGGCACTGTAGGCTAA
>NW_006408665.1:7154413-7156317 GCF_000296735.1 Chrysochloris asiatica | reverse complement strand
ACCAATACTTAAAACTGTAGGAATGAGCATTCTTATAATATGTAAAAATATTATAAAAGCAACTACTAGAACAAATTCACTGTTTCCTGTTTTCAGAACCAGTAAATAATACTATTCCGATTGTTTTTTAAATAATTGAATATGTTATATAAGTATATATTGAGGGAATTATGTAGAAATAACACATTATAGTCCAGTTTTACTTTTAGTACTTTTCTAAGCTTCAAGAACATTAATTTTGAATTGAACAATCATATGGTTTACTATGCCAGTAATGAAACATTGAAGAGCAATGGTGTTACATTCATTATCAAAAAGAACATTTCAAGTCTCTCTGAAAGCATATGATGCTGTCAATGATTGGATTACCTCCATACACTTATAAGGAAGACCAGTTACTATGACTTTTATTCAAATGTATGCACCAATCCTAAAAGACAAAGAGGACACTGAAGATTTAGACAGGCTTCTGCAGTCTGACATGATTAAATATGCAGTTGAGATGCATTGATAATTACTGGTGATTGGAATGCAAAAGTTGGAAATAAAGAGAAGGATCACTAGTTAGAAAATATATTCTTGGTGATCAAATGATAGAATTTTGCAAGACCAATGAATATTCATTGCAAATGCCTTCTTTTTTTTTTTTTTAATCAACTAAATGGCAACTATATATGAGGGGGAACTTGCCAAATGGAATGCACATGAAATTGCCTACATTTATGGAATGAGAATATGAAAAAGCTCAATATCATCAGCAAACATCAGACCATGGTTGTGAACAATCAATGGCTCAAATGCAAGTTCTACCTGAAAATGAAAAAAATTAAAATTAGTCCACAAGAACTAAAATACTACCTTGAATATATTCCACCTGAATTTAGACACCATCTCAAAAATAGGACTGAAGACAAGAGGATTTGGGGGATGACATCAAGAACACCATATATGAAGAAAGTAAAAAGTCATTAAACAGGCAGGAAAATATGAAAAGACCAAAATATATGTTAGAAGAGACTCTGAAACTTGCCCTTGGATATAAAGAAGCTAAAGCAACTGGAAGAAATGATCAAATAAAAGCTGAACAGAAAATTTCAAAGGACAATTTGAGAAAACAAAGTATTATAATGAAATGCTCATAGGCCTGGAGTTAGAAAAGTAAAATGAAAGAACATGCTCAACATTTCTCAAGCAAAAGAACTGAAGAAAATAATAGCCTCAAGTTGCAATATTGAAGAATTCAATGGGCAAAATATTGAATGATGCAGTACCTATCTAAAGAAAATGGAAAGAATGCAGAAAATCACCCAACCAAAAAGAACTGGTCAACGTCCAACCATTTCAGAACATAATATATGATCAAAACTGATGTTATGTAGAGAAGGTATTCAAGCTACACAGATGGCATTGGCAAAAAACAAGGGTTCAGGAATTGATGAACTATTACCTGAAATGTTTCAACAAACGGATATAGTACTTGAGGTGCTAACTTGTCTATACCAAAAAATTTAGAAGACAACTAACTGAAACACCTGACTGTGAAAGATCCATATTTAGCTCATTTCAAAGAAAGGTGATTAAACATAGTGTGGCTATTAGTGAACAATGCTATTAATATTACACACAAGTAAAATTTTGCTGAAATTAATTGAAAAACAACTACAGCATGACATCAACAGGGAACTGCTAGGAATTCAAGCCTGATTGAGGGAAGAACATTGAACGAGAGATAGATCAATGCTGAATCCAAAGAATAACATAAATATGTCCGTTGTTTTTAGGTGCTATTAAGTTGGTTCTGGCTCATAGTAACTTTATGCACAACAGAAGGAAACACTGCCCAGTCCTACGGCATTCACAGTCGTCTTTAAGCTTGAGCCCATTGCTGCTGCCACTGTGCCAAT
>NW_006408665.1:7140320-7146653 GCF_000296735.1 Chrysochloris asiatica | reverse complement strand
AAAACCTAAAAAAAAAAAAAAAGACAAGGGAACCAAGAACCAGTTAACATTTTAATTAACCTCTGTGGTGAAGTTAAAAAAAATATGCTCTTACCAATTTCCCAATTAGGTAAAAACAAAAGATATACTTATAAGGCTCTCTATATTCCAAAAATGGTATTTCAGAGAAAACACTTCATGTGGACATTGCATTAAATTGCACATTACTAAACAGACCATTTTGGAAGAAAAAACATAAAAAGGTAGAGACCTGTAAATAGATGGACATAATAACAAATTCTTATGCTTTTTAAACTTTCAAACCCTTTTTCCTGAAAATGAAAACAAATAAAAAATAATGACTTACATCACTTACCCAAGCTATCAAATAAAAACCATCTAAGTTTGTTGTTGTTGTGAAGTGCAGTTGAGTCGGTTCCGACCCATAGCGACCCTGTGTAGGTTTTCTGAGGAGCAGCTGGTGAGCTTGAACCGCCAACCTTGCAGTTCAAAGGGCTTTGCAGTATGGCGTATTAACCCACAGCGCCACACCAGGACTCAAGCAGTCAAAATCTGATTGCTCTTACTGTGTTTATTCCTAGCCAATTGTAGTTTGTCTGTTGAAGTCAGCTTTATCAATATTAAGATTTATCTTACTTTTATTAATACTTCAACAGTGTTGAAGATCTGTATATTTTACTAAAGTAATAAAGTTGAATTTACTTTTATATAACTGCAAATAAACTAATTGGAAGTTGGGTCTTTAGCCAAATAATTGGTTTGTTGTTGCTGTTGTTAAGTATTGTTGGTTCCAAATCATAGTGACCCTGTATAGGGTTTCCAAGGAGCAGCTGGTGGGTTTGAACTGCCAACCTTGTGGTTCCCAGGCCACTGCTGATTCTACAGCACTAAATCTGGAGTCCAAATAATTCAGTACTGACAGTAAAATTATTTTCAGTACTTAACAACAGCAACAACCACCCAGTTATTTGGCTAAAGACCCAACTTCCAATTAATTTATTGCAATTACATAAAAGCAAATTTTGCAACTTACAATAAAATTTTCAGTTTGCAACTTTCAAAAAAATCAATTGCATTTAATAATTTCAAAACTGCATTATGACTCCTCTAGATAATTACACACCTTTACGTGTTAAGTTTTTTTTTTCTTTTTGTGGGCAGTGGGGGGAGTTATTTTAAGACAGTTGCAATATTAATGGAAAACACTGTAATACACTAGGGAAATCTGAACTTGCAGTATTCATTTATCCAAAGTCTTTACCTTTCAATCATTGTGCCCTAATACTGGTGCATTCTTAACTGAAGCCAGATATTCCTTCCAGTCAATAAGTGTCTTGATAATTCAGTTAAATATAATCAATTCTTAGAATAATTTAGATTTCTTGATTCACTGTGATATCTATCGTTTCTTTTAACACTATATTACAAATGAGTGCATAGCAACACTCCAAATAAAATATATCTGTACATCTATCGGAATAACAGAAGATAAAGTTTCCTATTTCTGTAGGTTAATATTGAACTGAAAGATGTTTCTGAAAAATGGATTGTTCTTTTAGTATAGCCTGTAAACTATAAGATCAATTTTCCATTTAATCTCTTGATACATTTTTCTTAAGTGATGCAATCTTTTCTGTGTTTCACTGTATAACCAGATAATAGATAAGAATGAATACATATGAGAAAGCCTCAAAAATTCATAGAAAAATTCCATTATCTTTTAATTTCATTTTCCACAAACTTTTAAAAGCTTCCTCATATAAAACTACCAGCTGTTCCGCAGGAGAAAGATGAGGTTTTCTGCTCCCATAAAGATTTACAGCCTCAGAAACCCTGTACAGGTTCGCTATGAGTTGGTTCCAACTCCACGGCACATAACCACCACCATATATAACTCATATCAATAAATACGTTTCATTAACAAGAATGTTAATGTGTATATACACAAATGTAAGATAAATGACAAATGTTAAATGTAAATATTACAGTTATTGTTAAGTGCCGTTGAGTCTGTTCTGACTCATACTGGCCCTATGTAGGGTTTCCTAGGAGTGACTGGTGGATTTGAACTGCTGACTTTGCTGTTCAAACTGACATTCCAGTCAAGTGCTTATTCTACAGCGCCACACCAAACTCCATAAATATTACAGAAGCAATTATGACAAATGGAATACTACTGAAATAGCAAGCAAACTAAAGATGTTCATTGTTTTATTTGTAAAAGAACTGTCAACTATAATCTTAATTTAGAAGAGAAGGAATTAGTGAGAAAGGGGTAAATGTAAAAGTAGTCAATAGATAATTTTTGTTTTCCAAATTAGGAGTTTCCTACTGACCATCTGTATCTGGAACGAGAATATGCTGTTTCCTAAAACTTCAATAGGATTGTGAATAGCAAAAAGTCACAATAATATATGATTCACTAAGCAAATAAAGTCTTAAAATTATACAAATGTTAAAAATTACCAAGTCATCAGACTCAGATATATGCACTTGCCAAATAACCATTGCCACATTAAAAAAAAAAAAAAAAAGTCTTCTTAGAAAATCATTCCAAGCTCTTCTTATATGTTTATTTACTATAACTAACAAAGCTGATACTTATATTTTGTCCTGTGCTGCTGTGGACTAATGTGTCAGACTGCAAAGTAATTTGAACTGCAAGGTCAGTGGTTCAAGCTGACCAGCTACTCTTGGAAACCCTATATAGGGTCACTATGGGTCAGATTCGAATAGATGGCACAACAACAATTCTTTAAGGAGCTATGGTAGGGTAGTGGTTATGAGTTGGGTTGCTAACCTCAAGGTCAGCAGTTCAAAAGTACCAGCCATTCCACAGGAGAAAAATGAGGCTTTCCGCTCCCATAAAGATTTATAGCCTTGGAAACCTATACAGGGTCACTATGAGTCGGAACTGACTCCACAGCACCACCACCAACTACCACCTATTCTTTGATCACAAATCAGTATTAATAGTAGTTTAATCCTTAAGGGATCTCCTCCCTGAAATACATGTATCACCCCAAGTCTAGGAAGGTGATATACAGGCTATCTGCATTAGGTATCCATGTGTCTGTGTGCAGTCTCTGTAATAATGGGCTTGAATTGGAGGCTTTCTGCCACGTAAGTATCATCCTTTGCCAATGAACTAGTTAGTGCTTATGATTCAACTTCCACTAATTTTATTTAAAGGTGCTTGATCTCAGGCATACTCTAAGAGAATATGTATTCTCTATGACAAGATGCTTACAAACAGAGTAAAAAAAGTCATCTGCTTTGAACATTTCACTCATTCATTAATTTATTCAAAAAACAACTATTGAGCTCGACACTTGCGATAAGGAATTCTGGTGGCATAGTGGTTAAGAGCTGGTTACTAACCTTAAGGCCAGCAGTTAGAAACTACCAGCCTTTTTGCAGGAGAAAGAGGAGGCTTTCATCGCCCAGGAAGGTTTACAGGGTCCAATGAGTAGGAACTGACTCCACAGCACAGCATACCACCATCACCACCACCACCACCACCACCACCAGACTTGTGATGGAGTTCCAGTATGCACTGCAGGTTAATGGGCTGACTGCAAGGTCAGATTGAATTGCAAGGTCAGCGGCTCAAGCTCACAAACCGCTCCTCAGAAACCCTATACAGAGTCACTATGAGTTGGAACTGATTCAACTGCACTTAACAACAACAGTCTTATGATGGGCACCACCACCACCAGACTTGTGATGGAGTTCCAGTATGCACTGCAGGTTAATGGGCTGACTGCAAGGTCAGATTGAATTGCAAGGTTAGCGGCTCAAGCTCACAAACCGCTCCTCAGAAACCCTATACAAAGTCGCTATGAGTTGGAACTGATTCAACTGCACTTAACAACAACAGTCTTATGATGGGGGGCTTTACGGCTCTGTAGGATAAGCACTGGACTGCTAACCACAAGGTCATCAATTTAAGCCTACGAGCTGTTGTGTAGGAGGAAAATGAGGCTTTTTGCTTCCTCAAAGATTTAAAATGCTTCAGAAAAGCTATGGATCAAAAAAACTTGCCTGCACTTAACAAGAACAAACTTGTGATGGGTCATGTACTAGATTCTATGGATGCAGAAATGGGTGAAATCATTTTAAAAGTAATTTCTTAAAAAAATTTATAATTATTGAATTGCCCATATAAATGCCACATTGAACTTTCTGTGATTATTCTTTCAGAAAGTTGAAAGCATAAGCATGAACTGGTTATGTGAATAATCAAAACAGATCTCATAAGTCTTATTTCTTTATCAAGTGATGATTCCAAGCTGTAGACATTTAATCAACAAACTGTAGAAATCACTACAGTATGCAATTATTACTATATGCTAATAAAGGAGCAATGTAAGATTATTTACCTTAAACAGAGTAAATGAGTAAGTTCCCATTCATGGAGGTGTGCATATGTGTGTGTATGACAGAGTCAGAAAGTATGTGTGCAGGTGGGTGTGAATAAATGCTTTTACATTTCTAATTTCCTCTCCAGGGTACCCCATATAGACTATTATTATAGATACCCCTAGAAAATAACTCAGTTATTCCTATTGTTTCAAAATATCATCTGATGTTTTATATTGTCTGTGCACCTATATCCAGTCATGGCCCAGAGGTGACATATCCTGAATCAAAATGGAATTTTAAGACCCTCTCTCAGGACTTTCATCTTTGAATGGAAAAGCATCATAATAGAAAGTCATTGGCAGGCTAAAAATTGTAGCCAGAAACTTGTGACATTTAGAATTTCCCTTTTTCTTATCTAACCCACTTATGTTATTCAGCTATCCTTTCTACTGTGCAAACCACCCAATCATTTTCTAGTGACTCGTCTAATGCCTAAATGGGGTAGGACCAACTTATATCACTTAGAAGCATAAGATGTTTAATTGATAGAGCAAATAAGGTAATGGGGTAGGAAAAATGGAAGTGAAAAATAAATGTATCTATTTTTCTGGTCCTGTGTTCATTACAGATGATATTACCAAATGTGAGATGACAGTTCCCTTTTAAAGAGTTTGGATGTTCATAAAATATGAAAACACTAGCAAGACTGATTGATACTAATGTAAAAAAAAAGGAACAATGTTTGAATTATCTCTTCTGTGGCCTTTTAAATCTTTTCGTTTGGAGGGGAAAGAAGCAGCCCTGGTCTGCTTGATTTAAAACATCAAGATGAACAAAAATAAAATTGGTGATTTTTTTTTCATTTATAAATATTTGGGCCTAAAAATTTCAACTATATAATAAAATAATCTACTATTCCTATATGAAAATCTTTACCTTGTGTTGAAAAACTAAGTAGTTGAAAGACTATTTTTGTCTAATTTAAGCCACATTTTGAGTCATATTAGTAGCAGCAGACTGTGACAGACAAAAATGAGAGCATATGTAAATCAATATATACCTAACTAATAAAAGAATATTGTGGAAAATGGTGGGAGGAAGGTTTGTGGGAGAATGCGATAAAGTATTCCTTTATGAATAAGGAAAATGTTCAGGCTTTCACATTGTCGGCTTCTAAATTATCTTCATATCTCTGCCATTATTTGTGGGGACATTAGGTTCAAGTGAGAATTCACAATGAGTTCCAAAAAATTAAAGATTCAGAAATGTATCAAACTGTACTTTATTTGCTTTAAAATCCTGCTTCAAGATAAGTATGAATTTGCTATTCTGTACACATCTAATCGAAATTCACAAACTTAAAGAGTCTTTTGATCGACTTCATTCTGGCGTATATGTAGACTATACAAGAAGAAAGTTTCTTAGAGTGTAGCTGATCTCATCTTTATTAGAGGCCTCTGAAAATCAGAGTATGCATTTATCATTTCTGTAAAGACTACAAACATGGAAATTTCTTGGAAGACTTGCCTGGGAGTTACACAATACTGGCTTCAGTTCTGATTTTGTAATTAACCAATTATATACATTTAAATATTTCCATTAATCTTGAAATACCTCAATTTCATTCATTCAATTATTGTGCTTGGTTTGTATTGTTGTTTGTTGTTAGGTGCCATACAGTCGCTACTGACTCATAGCGACCTTATGCACAACAGAACAAAACACTGCCCGATCCTGGGCCAACCTCACTACTGTTGACACACTTGAGTCCACTGATGCTGCCACTTGGTCAATCCATCTCACTGGGGGTCTTTCTCTTTTTCTCTGACCCTCCACCTTACCAAACATATATCCTTCTCCAGCAACTGCTCCCTCCTGACAATGTGTCCGAAGTATGAGAGACAAAATTTGGCCACCTTGGCATCCAAGGAGCACTCTGGCTGCACTTCTTCCAACAGAGATGTATTG
>NW_006408665.1:7122231-7139499 GCF_000296735.1 Chrysochloris asiatica | reverse complement strand
GAACACTTAATTGTGCTCATGAGGAATCTGTACCTGAACCAAGAATCTGTTGTTCGAACAGAACATGGGAACACTGAGTGTTTTAAAATTAAGAAAGGTGTGCAACAAGGTTGTATTCTTTCACCACACTTATTCAACCTGTATGCTGAGCAAATAATTCGAGAAGCTGGGTTATATGAAGAAAAATGTGGTTTATATTAGGGTTCACAATTGTATTGTTGTTGTTGTGAAGTTCTGTCGAGTCGGTTCTGATCCATAGTGACCCCCAAATAGGGTTTCAGAGGAGCAGCTGGTGAGCTTGAACCGCCAACCATGCAGTTCAAACGGCTTTGCAGTCTGGTGCATTAACCCACAGCACCACACCAGGACTAACAATTGTATTAGTGTACCCCCAGTACAAACAAAACAAAACAATCTATTAAATCAAATGTGCCTCCATATTATAAATCTTAAACAAGATTTCAACTCCTTTTCTGATGTCAAAAGTTTTTGACTGTGGAGAATTCATTTAACATCCCTGCATGTGTAACAGAGCAGGGGAATACAAAGATAGCAAGGCTACTTGATATCCAATGCCATTTCTATACCTGACATAATAAATACTCAGACACCTGGCATGGTGACGTAGGATAAACACTTGACCTCAAGGTCAGTTTGAACTGCAGTGTTGGTGGTTCAAATTCACCAGCTGTTCCTCAGAAGCCCTATAAGGGTTGCTAAGAGTCAGAATTGACTTGACAACACTTAACAACAAAATAGGTCTAACTAATAAATGAATCAATGAATAAATAAATATAAGAATATTAGGAAATGCTCCAGAAAAAGCAATAAAATAATTTTAGCATATACCTTTATTGCTGAAAAACTTGATTATGAGTAACTATTTCAATAAGGGACAGTGATCCTGATATCTTGTTCTACAAAATGGATCAAATAATATTTTCCACTTCATCTTCTTGTAAAGATTAAATAAAATAACACTTAGAAAGTGCTTAGTACAATACCTGACACCAAGAAAGCATTCAATAAGCTATTTTTACTACTATCTTATATCAGCTCATCTAAGTGAAAGATCATCAGTTTGAGGTCAATCCTGACAGCAGCAGACTGCAAAGGTCACAGATGACCATAACCACCTTTAGAAATCTTTTAAAGAATCATATTATTCAAATCTATTCTTTTTAAGTAAATGCAATGAGGTATGATCTTGTAGTCTTTTTCCTGAAGTATTTTCCTGTTAACTACTGATAAACAGGAAATTGGCACAACTGAAGACAGCACATCCTGTGAGCACCTGGACCAGAATGTACAGTCAGAGGCATCAATTCAAAGCAGTAGAGTGGTGCTTAAGTAATTATGAAATCTTCTGAAAGTGAAATAAGCAATTAGTGAATTTTCCATCTTATTTTTAAATTTTTCATGTGAAACTCGAGTGTATTCATTTATTTCACCTGTGATTACAGGGCTAATTAACAGGAATGGGGATGCTCTGTGTATAATAATGACACTTAGTTGTTGACTAGAAAACAAATAATTACAAATTAACGTAAATCCAATATAAAAACAGGCTATGGTGAAGAAGGGGTAAGAAGAGGTGCTTGTTGTTGTTGTTAAGTACCTTCGAGTCAGTTCTGACTCATAGTGTATAGGGTTTCCAAGGAGCAGCTGGTGGGTTTGAACCACTGACTTTGAGGTTATCAGTCTAATTCTTATCCTACAATATCACTGGAGCTCTGGTAGCGTAGTGGTTACGAATCGGGCTGTGAACCTCAAGGTCAGCAGTTTGAAACTACCAGCGGTTCCGCAGGAGAAAGATGAGGCGTTCTGCTCCCATAAAGATTTACAGCCTCGGAAACCCTGTGCAGGGTCGCTGAGTCGGAACTGACTCCACGGCACTTAACAACAACAACAACAATATCACACCAGGGCTCTAGTCTTCCTCTAATTTATATATTATTAACAACTCTAACCCTCCTAAGAAGCTCTGGTAGTGCAGTGGTTACGAATCAGGCTGCTAACCTCAAGGTCGGCAGTTGGAAACTACCAGCTGTTCCATGGGAGAAAGATGTGGCTTTCTGTTCCCATAAAGAGCTGCAGCCTCAGAAACCCTGTGCAGGGTCACTATGAGTCAGAACTGACTCCACAGTATTAACAACAACTAACCCTCCTAAACAAAAATTTTGACCATGAAAAAAAATCTGATTTTTGCATAAATACCCTATATTTATGCTTTTTAAAAATCCAACTATTTGAGAAGTTGAGGGATAGAATAAATTATCATTGCATCAAATTCAAATAGTAAATATTTGATTGCCTAAGGTGTACAAATCATTCTATTAAGCTTGTAAAGGATATGACATAATTTTGTCAATAATCTCTACATTCAATCTTAAACCACATCACTAAATAGAACTAAATTTCTAATAAAAATTTAAGAAGTGAAATAGTCACAGAGAGATTTGTACATTAAAAACAAGATTTGTTGTGTTGTTATTAGGTGTCGTCAAGTTGGTGTTGACTCATAGCGACCTGTCTAGGGTTTCCGAGGAGCAGCTGGTAGGTCTGAACCACCAACCTTGTGGTCCAAACTGACCCTGCAGTCCAAGATTTGTTCAGTGGGATTAGGGAAGGCTACCAAAGGAGACCATAGAAGAAGTGATGCATTTGAGTTATGGTGTTGGAGTAGAATATTGAAAGTACCATGGACTGCTAAAAGAACAAATAGATGGAGTGCTCCTTGGAGGTCAGGATGGCCAGACTTCGTCTCTCATACTTCGGACATATTGTCAGCAGGGACCAGTCACTGGAGAAGGATATCATGTTTGGTAAGGTTGAGGGTCAGAGAAATAGAGGAAGACCACCAGAGAGATGGATTGGCAAAGTGGCAGCATCAATGGGCTCAAGCATAACAATGCTTGTGAGGTTGGCCCAGTGTTTCTTTCTGTTGTGCATAGGGTTGCTATGAGTCAGTGCTGATTTGATGGCAAGTCGCTATGGGTCGGAATTGACTTGACGGCACTAAACAACAACAACAACAACAACAATCAGAGGAGAATATTTCACTGTAATTGGAAAGTCCTACTTGTGAGGTGTTATACGTTAACATGAGTCCATACTGGAGTTGGGTGGCTTCTAATGCAGTTGGATAGGTGTCCTTATAAAAGAAGAGAAGAGACACACATAGAGATAGAGGGAAAATGGCCATATGAAGATTCATCTGTAAGTCAAGGAACACCTTGGGTTACAAAAGCTCAAAGAAACAAGGAAAACTCTTCCCATAAAGAATCTGGAGAGAGCATGGCCTGGACAACATGTTAAATTTGACTTTTAGCATCTAGAATTGTGAGACAACAATTTGTTCTTATAAACAATCCAACTTGCAGAATTGGGTGTAGCTGACTTGAAAAACATGGAGAAATGAGGGCAAAGATTCATGACTTTTTTATGTAGTCTCAGTTCATGCATGGTACATTCAATTTTTGGTTTATTTTCCAATGTTGAAGCCAGTATGAGTTTGGGGAAAATTAGTTGGTGCAATAGAATTAAAAAGCACATTAAGGAATCTTAATAAAGTACACAGCAGCCTAAAAAGGAAATTGTTTATAACTAGGAAAATTGTGGGCCCTGAAATTGTGATCCCTAACAAAGGAGGAGATCATTAACCAGACATTATAGTTTACTAATCTGGAGTCTCACCAAGCAAGAAAACTCGATGAATGGTTGTGATTAAACAGTACTGCTAGACAATACATTTAAGAATATATCAACAAATTGAACCAAATGTCAAGAAATCAGGACTCTGAACCAGTTCATTCTGGTTCAACTCCATACTGATCATTTGAATTTCCACCCCAGATATACTGAATCAGAATCTACATTTTAATATGATCCCCAGGCGATATACTTGAGGATTTACAAGAATCACCTTGAGATCTTGATAAAATGTAGATTCTGATTCAGTATACCTGAGCTGGAGATACAACTTCTGAGCAGGGAGTTGAACTGGATTGAACTGGTTCATAATTCTGCAAGAAAGACTCCTACATCATTCTCTTATCCTTTTACAATGTGGGTGTGATAACAACAGTAGTGGTAACAAATGCACCACACTTAACCAATTTTTCTAGAGGTATTAAGTCAATCATTGAGTTCTTTGGTGCTCTACAATAGAAGAGATTCATGGAAGGACAGACTTTAGGCAGCACAACAATCACCACATACCTCTTATTACATGAAGTGCCTTAAAGTTCCTGTACTCAGAATTTTCCAAGGAAAAGGAGATGAAGGAGCTTGTTTTTGTTTGTTTGTTTTTTATTAGCATGAGATAGTGACTAAGGACTAATTACTTAATGAATATTCTAATAGTGTTATGATAGGATTTTACAAGACAGTTCTAAATGTCAAAAGATGTTATTAGCCAGCAATAATGCTATTTGTCCTTCAAAGAATAATGTATTCTTTCAAATAATGAATAGCAAGCTCACATCTTAAAGACAAAATCGGAACAATCTACACATAAAACAATAGATTTTTAAGTAAATTCAATTGCTCAGAGACATTTACATCTGTTGACTCAGTAGTAGCAAAATAATGGACTTCTTCCAGATGAATGAGTTACAAAAAGCAAATTCTATTCAGGGATATGCACATAATCATTGCATAGAGAGTAAAGAAAAGAAGAAAAAGAACCTGCTCTTGCAACCTAGTGCATGCAAAAGAGAAACTATACATGGATCCCTGACTGTTCACAATAAAAATTTTCCCTATAGGCAGCTACTCAAAAGTAGCACCAGACGAGAGAAAAGAAAATAGTGCTCTATACGCAGCAGGATTATTTGGTAACCTATTTAGCTTTATTTTTTCACATAGTAAATTACTTTGTTTGGACTTAACTTTCAACTGTTGCTGTTTTTGTTGTGAT
The DNA here is from genome assembly GCF_000296735.1 of Chrysochloris asiatica. NCBI lineage: Eukaryota > Metazoa > Chordata > Mammalia > Afrosoricida > Chrysochloridae > Chrysochloris > Chrysochloris asiatica. The sequence continues at coordinate 7,134,578 of NW_006408665.1, read as the reverse complement.
GATGGTTAGGTGCTATGGAGCTGCTTCTGACTCATAGTGACCCTATGTACAATAGAACAAAACACTGCATGGTCATGTTTCATCTTCACAGTCCTTGCTATGTTTGAGTCCATTGTTTCAGCTATTATGTCAATCCATCATTGAGGGTCAAGCCATCTCATTGAGGCTCTTCGGCTTTTTTGCTGACCACCTATTTACCAAACATAATGTCCTTCTCCAGACACTGGTCTTTCCTTATAGTATGTCCAAAATATATGACATAATGTCTCTCCATCCTCATTTAGTGTAAGGAATACTCTGGCTGTACTTCTTCCAAGACAAATTTGTTAGTTCTGGAAGTTCATGGTATATTCAATACTCTTCAACAACACCATAATTAAAAGACATCAATTATTTGGTCTTTCTTATTTATTGTCCAGTTTTCACATACATATGAAGACAGTGAACCTACAATGGCTTGAATCAGATGCACTTTAGTCCTCAAAGTGACATCTTTGCTTTTTAACACTTAAAAAAGGTCTTTTGCACCAAATTTGGATTTTAGTTAACGTCCTAGAGCCTGCAAATTATTTAGGAGAATTCTGGGCTCGGCCTTTGCCCTTAGGAACTCTCTCCAATTTGGCTCCAGTTGAAGATTCAGACATATGCAGATTTAAACATAATAAATTCATTACACAAAACATGTCGTCAATGAGTAGCAGACAAGACTTTCATCTGTTTCCCAAATTACCAAAATTATTTGCACTGCTTTCTAAATTCTTAACATGTGCCACCAAAGTAGGTTTGCTTCTGAATCTTGCCAAGAGCTAGTAGAAAATATTTCAAAACCACCCCCTTCATCCCAAACACAAAACGGATGGTCAATGAAGAACTAAAGCAATAAATAGACCTCATCTCCTGGTCTAATTTTGTGTGAATTCCTTAACCTCTGTCAGCCTCAATTTCTCCACGTAAAATAGACTTTAAACCAAAGTGACAGGCTTGCTGTGGGGACTAGAGAGAATTTTGCAAAGCACCTGGCACATTTCTGACATAATGTAACTACCTTAAAAAATGGAAGATCAATCAGCGTGTAAGTGAATGAAGAGAATATTTTTAAATGTAAAATTTTCTCTGGCTAAGTCAGTTATTTTATAAGTCTTCTTTGGTATATCTGTATGTCAATTTGCCAAACCTCCTGTGTCTCTTCATTTTTCAGGTAAGAGTAAAGGAGTCAATAAGAGTCATTTTCAAGGACTTTACTGTTAGGAACCCTCCTAGTCAGTAGTACTCCCTTCCTTAATTAGTATACAATGTGTAAGTTGTTGTTGATATTGTTATTGTTAAGTTTTGTTGAGTCAGTGGTTCTGATTCATAACAACCATGTATAGGGTTCCCAAGGAGCAACTTGGGTATGGTTAGGAATACAATGTTTATCCTACAGCACCACACTAGGACTTCGTCATCTGAGTGGTGGTGGTGGTGGTGGTATGCCATGGATTCAGTTTTGACTCATATTGATGCATAGGGTTTCTGAGGCTGTAAATCTTTACTGGAGAAGAAAGCCTCATCTTTCTTCCATAATGTCTGAAAATGGGGGGAGGGGGGAAATACTAATTTTACAAAAAAAGACTGAATACTCTTTTTAGATATTTAATACCAGCAAAAAAGAATGACAATATATTCAAACAAGAAATGAAGATGGAAATTTAGGATAAACGGAGAAGAGAGATACAACTACTATACAAATGTATATCTGAGATGCTTACAGATAAGACATTACAATAATAAGAACAGTTTAATACAGTAAAATTTGCATGACTGGAATATTTCCAACTTTTGGAGGCTTATGGCAATCAAATCAGAAGTAAAAGTGAAAGCTGAGCTCCAAAATATATTTTAAAAGTCAGACAACTTTTTAATTTATGTTGAGTCCTTTTGTTTGTTTTTAACACTTTACACCTCTTCTCTCCCCAAACTCAAATGGCTGATGAGAATCAGGTCATCAGACATGAATTCACAAAATTATTGCTCAAGTTAGTTTATATAATAAGAAAATCCTTACAATGCATTCAGTTTCAAAAATGTGAGAAGAATTATAAAGTAATAAAAAAATCATGCAGTCATTTAATGTTGCTGTTATTTTCAAGTTAACTCAAATTCATGGTGATCTTAAGAATTGTTTTTTGTTGTTGTTAAGTGCCACTGAGTTGGTTCTAACCCATAGCCTATGACCCTGTATAGGGTTTCCATGAAGCAGCTAGCAAGCTTGAACCACAAGCCTTGTGGTTCAAACCGACTTTACAATCCAGTGCATTAACCCACAGCACTACACCAGGACTCCAGATCTTAAGAATACTAGAATGAAACGATGCCTGCTCTAGTGCCATTGTAATGACACTTAGTATGTCTGAGTCCATTGTTGTGGCTGTTGTGAAAACTTGTTTCATTGAGCACTTTCCTCCCTGTTACCGACTCTCTAACTTCATTAAATATGACATCCTTTTCCAGTTAATAGTTTATCCTGATCACTAAATATACACTAAAACACTAAATATACAGCAAGAAGCTCACCACCCCTTGCTTCTAAAGAACATACTGGTTGTGTGTTTTTTTAAGACATGAAGACTGATTTGTTTGCCAATGCTACACTTTGAGTGCATCAATTCTTCTTCTGCCTTCCTTTTTTACTATAAGGCTATTGAAAAAGATCATGGATTTGGTCAGATGCACCTTAGTCATCAGTTACATCTTTGTAAAAATTTAAAGTGATTTTTTTGACCCAGATTTTCTATTTTATGTAGGAAGACTAAATTCTATTGTTGAGTCTTAAAAGATTTCGAAATACAAAAAGGGAAAGAATGCTTTAAGAAGCCACACTCAACAAAATCCAGGAGTTATTTATTATCTACTGAATACAAAATTGTTTTAAAATGGAAATCTGTTTTTTATTTGGGCACTGATCCATATCTGAAGAAAAATCTGTATTTTTCTCAGCATGTGTAAAAAGACATTGGACAGGCAGAAAAGAGTTTATATACCTTAAAAATACAGTCATTATTTACTTCAGTGTAATATATATTGCATTTGCATAAATGATTAACTATTCATATATTTTGACATAAATTCAAATTAATAAAATAAATTCAATATGTGCTGACCTTTAGGCCTTTAGACCCAATGTTCAGAAACTTAGTTCCTGGTATGTATGAAGAAAGATTTTAATTTTAATTTTTTTAAATTACTTTTACTTATTTATTTGTTTTTATTTTTATTTTTTTAAAGTAGCTCACACTCTAGATTTCATTAACAAATGGCTACATGCATGCATTTCGAAGTTACATCTAACTATACTATTTTTAATCCACCTCTAACATAGTGGTTTGAACTGCAAGGTCGGTGGTTCAAGCTCACCAGCTGCTCCTTAGAAACCCTACACAGGGTCGCTATGGGTCGGAACCGACTCGACGGCACTTAACAACAACAAAAAAGTATAGTGGTTACGAATCAGGCTGCGAACCTCAAGGTCAGCAGTTCGAAACTACCAGTTTTTCCACGGGAGAAAGATGAAGCTTTCTGCTCCCACAAAGATTTACAGCCTCAGAAACCTTTTACAGGGTCGCTATGAGTTGGAACTGACTCCACGGCACATAACAACAACAACCAGGACACTCTACTCTTTGAAATTCAATATGGTATATTCATTTTTCTAATGTGAATAAAATTAGCTTTTTGTTGGTAACTGTTTCAAGAATTCTGTATTATTCTATATTATTATTGTTACTTGGTAACATTCTAGTTTATCTCTACCACAAAACCAAGAATTTTTAATGTCATGCTTTGAATTGTGTTCCCCAAAAGATAGATTGAAGTCCTAACATCTGCATTGACAAATATGACCTCATTTGGGGAAACAGATTTTTTGTTTATAGCTGCTGTTAATAAAGTTTAAAAAGATACATCAGAGTTGTTGTTGTTAAGTGCTGTTGAGTAGGTTCTGACGCATAGCGACCTTGTATAGGGTTTCCAACGAGTGACTGGTGAGCTTGAGCCACCATCTTTGCAGTTCAAACTGACCTTGTAGTGCAGTACATTAACCCACAGCACCATACCAGGACTCCTTAGTGAGGGTCATAATCCTAATTCCTCTGGAGTGAAACTTTATGCAAGAAGACAGACATGGAAACAGTCACACACAGGTTACAGACAGCACATGAGGCTAAGTCTACAAGTCAAGGAATATCAAGAAATGTCCAGGACTACGAAACTGAAAGGGACAAGGAAGGATTTTTTCTAGAGCAGACAAAGGGAGAGCATTGCTTTGCTGACTATGAATTCATACTTCCAGCCTCCATAATTGTGACTAAATAAATTTCTCTTCTTTAAAGTCACCCACTTTGTGGTATTTTGTTACTGTTGCCCTAGTAACTAAGACACTAATTCAACAGTTAGCAGTGATAGACTGAAAAATGCATTCCCCCCAAAAATGTCGATCCTCATCAAATCTTTGGACTGTGAGCATGACCTTATTTGGAAAAATAATCTTTGCAGACTAATTAATCTAAGTATTTTGAAATTAGGCAACCATCCTGGATGATCAAGGTGGGCCTTAACTCCACTAACAAATGTCCTTATAAGCAACACACAGAGGAGAACATAAAAAGGAAAGGTGTTATGAAGACAAAGCAGAAAGATGTAGTCATAAACCAAGCAAATCAACCATTAGAAGCTGGAATAGTCAAAGAACAAATCTCCCATAGGGCCCAATTGAGCCCTTGATTTCAAACGTGTGCTCTACACAAGTGTAAGAAAATACATTTCTGTTGTTTTAAGTCATCCATGTGTACTAAGTTGTTATGGAAACCAACACAGGAAAATAACACACTAGCTCTACGTAGAAAATTAATAGCTATCTAATCTCAGGCAATTTCTTTTAACCAATCAATCTGAATTTCTCTATGATATTATTTGTGATGTTATAGTATGATTTTTACCATTCCATTTCCATGTTCCATCTAGGCACACCCAAAGAATAACTAACCAATGCAACATTCTGAAAGCAATGAGGACCTTGCATAGATTTTATAATAAAAAGTAATTGTATCAATAGTGAATAATTGTTATCAGGACTGATTGTGAGGGTTAGGGATGTAAAGATAGACGTTTTGTAACAAGGAGGGGAGTGATTGACTTTGCAGTCTAGAAGCAGAGGGCCCTGGGACCATCAAGGGAGAAAAGCAGAGTGCGGGACCCTATCCAGAGAAGCAGTGATGCCAGAGATGGAGGCAGAGACTATGACATGGAGAGATGGAGTGACTGGAGACTTTAGACCGAGAGAGGGAGAGGGGCTGTGTGCTGACGACCTGGGGCAGGCTTGTCGGGTATACCCTGTAGTTGGCTGGTGATGTATGGAGGGGATTGTAACCATGGCAATGAAATGAAATACAATAGGATGAATGTAAAGCTAATGTTCTCCCATGTAAACTATCACATAATGCACAATAAAACATTTTTAAAAAGTAATTGTATCAACAAACAAAGATTTATAGATATAGTGGTCATATGGAGAGACAAAAATCAGAAAAGAATGTTTCTGAATCAATTAGAAATTGCCTTGAGTCATGAAGTGATAATGGAAAAGAAGGGATATATGCAAGATCTATTCTAAAGGAAGAGTCGCTAAGAAGGGAATCAAAAGAAGTAAATCAAATGCATCCAAAACTGACAAGACAGTTGGAAATAGATACTGTGCAAGTTTATATGTTAGAAGAATGCTAAATTTAAGGGGTTTGATAAGCATGTTGATATGAATATTTTCAACACTAGAAAGCTATTGCTAAAGAAGCTACTTAAAGAAATCAGGATAAGGATGACAGCAATTTCACCATTAGTTTTTTTATACTTGGCACTATTCAACAAATGTAAAGGTTTGCTACCAGCGCTAAAAAATGCCACAAGAAGTAATAATATTTTGAGCTATGCTACTAATGACACATATTATGCAAGTCTTGGTAACACAGCACACTGAATTTTATCTACTTTGTATACCAAGTTACCAACAAAACAAGAAAAATACTTTAATTTTAGAAAACAATGATGCATTAAGAACAATTATTGCTTAATTGCCATACTTCCTAATAGTAATTGGGAAATTACTTAGTAAGAATTAAGTACATATAGTGTCAGACTCATAATTTTATTTTTACAGCTTCAAAAATAATTTCATTTTGTGCAGATGGGTCTCTTGTGATGCAATAGTGAATAATTGTTATCAGGACGGATTGTGAGGGCTGGAAATGTAAAGGTGGACATTTTATAGCAAGGAGGGGCATAATTAACTTTTCAGTCTAGGAGTGGAGGGCCCTGGAACCACCAATGGAGAAGAGCGGAGAGCGGTACCCTACCCAGAGAAGCAGTGAGGCCTGAGATGGAGACAGAGAAGTTGACGTGAAGAGATGGAGTGGCTGGGGACTTGAGATCCAGAGAGGGAAAGGGGCTGTGTGCTGAGGACTGTGGGGTGGTGGGGTAGACAGGCTTGCAGGGTATACTCTTTGGTTGGGTGATGATGCATGGATGGGATGGTAACTATGGCAACTATGGCAATGAAACGATGTATGATAGAATGAATGTAAAACTAATGTTCTCCCATGTAAACTATCACACAATTCACAATAAAACATTTATTTAAAAATAAATAAATAAAATAATTTCATTTTGTATAGTCTAAGAACTCAAGCTCCCAAATAATTTCAAGAAATGCTAATGACAAACATATATGTAGTGTTTCCCATGTTCTACATGCTTTCCATGGATTGGCTCCTCTAGTCTTCTCACCAACCCTATCAAAAAGACACCATTATTACTCCTGTCTTATTGTTGTTAAGTGCCATCCAGTCAGTTCCAACTCATAGTGACCCTGTATAGGATTTCCAAGGAGCAACTGGTGAGCTTGAACTGCCAGCCTTACCATTCAAACCAACTTTACAGTCCAGCACATTAACCCACAGCACCACACCAGGACTCCAGTCTTACAGATGTGAAAATTGTGATACAGTTAGCCTAAGAATTTTGTGCAAGGCCACACAGCTAGTAAGTGGTTGAACCAGAATTTTACCCATGATCCAGATGGCTGAACTCTACACTCTATGTATGACTTGCCATAAATACAGACTGATATGTGATAGATTTAGTAGAATTAGTTTCTTATTTTATTTGAAGTGGAAACAAGCTATAAGACAAAAAAAGCAATTATGAAAGCCAAGTTTCCATTTATCCTTGTCTTCTCTTCTGTTAAGATCAGTCAAGCTTTATCTTTGGTTCAGTTTTAAATTCCTTTTCTTAAAAATCACAGGTATATTTCACAGCCCCTGGTGCTATTACCTATCAAAAGCTCTTTAAGCAGGAGAAAGAAAGAAAGAAAAAAAATCTTAAATACAGGAACCACAATCAATAGAATGTCATCATTTTAACAAAAGGGCATCAGTTTAAATCAAAGTGAACCCTGAGCTGTCAGATGGACTGCTCATGTTTTAATTTTGTATTTTATGTTTTAAGCTTTTCTTTCTCATGAACCAGAACTTTCTTTTACCAGCTGAGTCAGAGTTCGTTTTAGTGCCAAAATGAAGCCATCAGATATTTTCTGGGTCAATAAATACCACGCAACTCAGGAAACATGGGGTTTGCAGAGGCAAGAAATTACAGTGTGAAGCTTTAAAGGCATGTCACATAAGCCTCAATCCTTAGGTAGGACATTGTGAAGGCATTCCCCACTTCTACCAAGGAGAATGTTTATAAGCGCAACTATGTAGCATTGAGGCTCAGAAACGTAGGCTCTCACAAGGGAAAACGTACCCACATCAATTCCCATTCCAATCCAAATTAGAATGAACATCTTTTTATTACAGTCATCCCTTGGTTTTGGTGAGCAGTTGCCACAATGACAGCTCTACAGGGGAGGGCTGAAAGTAGCATTGCCATCCCTCTGCATGAGCTCAGACACTGAATACATCATCTGGTCAAAATGCCCACACCTCACTGGCAGTCTGCCTGGAAAACAAAGTCCACTCCCACTATCATATTTCTGGTGGCTACTGCTGCCGCCTGTGACTTCCCTATTCAAATTATCCTTCTGGGAGTAGAGAATACATACAGGGACTGCTAAGGTACCTGTGTCTTCTAATTTTTTGCCCTTAAAGGCATCATTTGATTCCACGAAAACATTAAACCAGCTCCTACTGGTAACAACTAAAAAAGCCCTCATATCTCTTTAATGTTTCACCAACATACACACAAAAAGCAAAACAAACAAACAAAAATACAAAAACAAGAAATTAAGGACTTAATTTCCAGTTGTTTCCAACTCTTCTTCCTAAATCTATTCATGAAAATCTCAGTTTTTGAGAAAAAAATCTACACTATGTGTTATAAGAGATATTGATGTTAAGTGCTTTCAAGTCAGTTCTGACTCATAGTAAACTTATATAGGGTTTCCAAGGTTTATTATTATTATTACTAGCATAATAATTTTTTTATTTGACACCTACAAGATTTGGTTATCTTGCAACTTTCGACCAAGTTTATTATACAATCTCAATTTTTCAATAGTGCAACCTGTGCAAGCAAAATAATAATAATAATAACAAGAAGGAAACAAAAAGACCAACTGTCCCCTCAACTTGTTTATACACATCTATTATAGGGGAAACAAAACAAAGCCACATTATAAATAAGTGTCTATTCACATTTGTACACTGCCATTTTTAACAGTTTGTGATAAACTCTATAACACCTTAACAATGAACAGGATTCAAGTTACTGAGTAATGAAGACAACAACAAACAGAAAAACAGACAGCAGAAATCTTAAGTCTTTCCTCGGTGCCTAGTTTATACCTCAAGTGAGATTGCTTTCTGGAATAACAAATTAAGAATCTTTGCTGGATCAAAAAGCCTCATCTTTCTCCCAGAGTGACTGTTGGACTCGAACAGCCTACTTTATAGTTCACAGTCCAGTGTTTATCCTACCGTGCTATCGTGCTTCCCATTAACAGATACATATAGGGTCCTGGTGTGGCACTATAGACTAAAGCACTGGTCCGCAAGGTTGGTTTGAACCACAAGTTCAGCAGTTCAAACTCACCAGCTGCTCCTTGGAAACCCTATACACGGTCACTATGAATCAGAACTGGCTCAACAGTACTTAACAATAACAATAGCAAAAATAGGCATCATAACTTATAAAATGGAAACAGATTTTATCTTTATATCACTTCCACAGACTGCAATATTCATGGCTAAAAATGAACATTCTTACAAAGAGTACATTAAGAAGAGCTACTGGCAGGAGCCCTCCTGTGATGCTGTGATAAGCACTGGACTGCTAATCACAAGGGGGAAGCTCAAACCTGCTAGTTGCTCCTTAGAAACCCTATACAGGGTCGCTATGAGTTGGAATCAACTCAATGGCACTTAACAGCAACAACTGGCAAGAAAGAGTACATGTCAAATTATAAAGTTGTTTGTTGAACAGTATTATATAACTCACATTCGAAACATTACTGAGAATTGGCTCAAGGTGGAGGATACAGCAGAGGTGACACTTCCCTTTCCTATCATAAATCTTTACACAGAGGCCCACACACACACAGACTCCCAGTATGATGAAGATATTGATAGCACATAAGTAGCTATCCCATGAGTTAGCTGGGTAATCCTGGGTAAGAGATACCTTACTCTCCCATCGCTAGCCCTATGCCTGATCTGGCCCTGCTGGAGGCCAGGTGGCTGACTATACTGAGTAGATCAGAAATAGCACACACACCTAGAAAACAAACATTGTACCCAGAAGCACAGCGTAACCACTTATACTACCACTGGAACGTGAGAACAATGAAGTTTCAGTATTCGTATTAGTTTAAAAACTAATATCAATATGAAAACATTTCAGCATTCCTATAACATTAAAGGAATCCTGGTGTAGTGCTGCAGGATAATGCACTGGACCACAAGATCGGTTTGAACTGTAAGGCCTGTGGTTCAAACCTACGTCACTCCTCTGAAAACCTACACAGGGTCACTAAGATTTGGAACTTGCTTGACCGCACTTAACAAAAATAGTAACATAACATTAAAAGCTAATACTTGCTGAGGAGTAGATATATGGTAGATTACCTTTCAAATACTTTATATGTACATATTTAATTAATTAATAAAACTCTCTGAGGTAGGGGCTATTATCATCTTCGTGTTGTAGATTGAAAACTGAAGCACAGAAATATGAAGCAATTAATCACAAAGCAACTTTAGCTAATAAAAGTACATGGCAATAGATGATCGAGCAAAGATTTCACCGCAGGTAGCTGGGCTCTGGATCTCATTCATACACACAACTACTTTATTAGACTCTGTCTTGAGCTTACAAAGAATTTCAATTACAAAGATGAGCACACAGTCATTTGGGGAAAACTAACACCATGAAAAACTGGTAATAAATATTAATATACATGGAAAGAAAGTTAACAGGAGAAACTGCTCAAGAATTTACATTAAGTATAATTAACATCAGTGGGAAAAGAAGAGAGAATAGCATCTATAACAAAGAATCAACTAGTTTTCAAAGAAATGATACGTGACATTTAAATCTCAATAGATAGGCTGAATATGAAAATGGGCACAGCTGAAGAATAAACTAGAAGAATGATCTAAGGAATTATTGTAGAAGCAGTTAAAGATGCAAAACAAGAATGAAAGAAAAGACAAAGGATGTGGAAGAATGATCCCAATATTTGACAGAAGGCATACCAGAAAAATAAAAGAATAAAACAAGAGAACATGTGAAGCAACATCAGAACAAAATGTCCCAAAACTGAGGAAAGTTTTAGTTTATTCTATTTAGAAGTTCCAATGAATGCAGAGTAGAAGGAATAAAACAGACACATCTTGGCACCCCATGAACTTGGCACCCAAGAACTACTAGGCCTAATAGTTCTTACTGTTTTATTGTCATTGTTGTCAAGTCGGTTCTGACTCATAGTGTCACTGTATAGGTTTCCTAGGTTTGAACCGCCAACCTTGAGGCCATCTGAGAATCAGAATTACTCAGTGGTTATGTGTCATAGAGTTGGAACCAACTCATAGCAACCCTGTAAAAGGTTTTCTAGGCTGTAAATATTTACGGGAGCAGAAAGCCTCATCTTTATCCTGCGGAACAGCTGGTAGTTTTGAACTGCTGACCTTAAGGTTCTCAGCCAATTCGTAACATACAGTGTCACATCAGGACTCCTTTACTGTTTTTACTTCCCTCAAATGTAATTAAAGTAAAATTAACATATCTAAAACTTGTTGTTGTTGTTGTTGTTAAGTGCCATGGAGTAGGTTCTGACCCATAGTGACCCTTTATAGGGTTTCCCAGGAACACCTGGTGAGTTTGAACCACCGACCTTGCAGTTCAAACAGCTTTGCAATCTGGTGCATTAACCCACAGTGCCACACCAGGACTAAAACTTAGTGCTCTAATTTTACTATCTCTGTTTCTATCATCAATATCACTATTCTTTCTGTCACCCAGGCTCTGAATCCAATGCCTTCTTTAACTTTCTTCCCTTTCTGAATGTATTCATTCTATTGTTCTAATTTGACTCTTCTAGCCAGATTAGAGGAGTCCAGGTGTGGTACTGTAGGATAGGCACAGGACTGCTAAACTCAAGGTCAATAAACAAACCCACTAGCCATTCCTAGGAAACCCTATACAGGGTCATGATGAGTTAGAACTGACTCAGCAGCACTTAAAGTAACAACAGCAACATCTATAAAGAACAAATACTCAGGCCAGCACATGTAAGGAGTAGTGATAAAAGAAATGAAATTGTATGGACGTTCACAATCACATCGTAAGTCCTGACCCTACAGTTAGGAGACTGTGGATAGTTATGGAACCACGGCCGTATCTATGGATCTGAGAATCAGAAATACTCAGTTGAGGAATAAGCTTCATGGTTGTTATTAAGTGACATTCCTACTTACAGCGATGCTATGAATAACTGTTGTTACATTTGAGCTCATTGTTGCTGCCACAGTGTCAATTCATGTTACTGGGAATCTTCCTCTTTTTCTCTGACCCTACACTTTTCCAAGCACGATGTCCTCTTTCAGTGACCAGTCTCTTCTGATAAAATGTCCAAAGTACAAGAGATGAAGTTGCACCATCCTTGCTTATAAGGAGCATTATGGCTGCACTTCTTCCAAAACAGATTTGTTTGTTCTTCTGGCAGTCCATGTTGTTGTTGTTGTTAGGTGCCATCGAGTCGGAACCAACTCATAGCGACACCATGCACAGCAAAATGAAACAATGTCCGATCCTGGGCCAACCTC
>NW_006408665.1:7114077-7120772 GCF_000296735.1 Chrysochloris asiatica | reverse complement strand
TTAAATTCTGTTCTATGTATTCCTTCTCTAGACCAGTTGACTTGGGGCTTCTCACATTTAATCTACAAATTCTACATAACTTCTGCTTAATTATAATCCCTACTTCTAGCTTTGAATTCCTGTGGCCCATTTTGGTCCTGAATTTGTACCCTCATTGTCTATACTACCCATTTGCTACATAAAATCTATTACATTCCAAATTACATTTTACTTTCTTAGTCTTAGTGTGGTTCATTTCTCCTTTAGGAGACTAGGTTTATAATGGACATTTATTCTTTCTTTTCACAACAAACACTGTTTTCATTGTTCAAATTAAAGGGAATATCCCTACAAAGGAATGCATAAATTATTACACTCTGTCTAGCTCTAGAGTATCAACTTCTTATAAAATGATAATATTTACCATTATATGAGTGGCTCACCGATTAGTCATGAATTTGCTGCCAACCATATCTTGTTTGTTGTCTTTCATAATTATTAAAATTTTTATAGTGTTGTTTTATCATGGTTTGTAGTGTATTGTTTTTCCTAGGTGTTGTTTTCCAGTACTGAAACTTTTCCTAGTACTTAAAGTTATGTGATCATTGATTAGGTCCATTTTAATCAGTCTCATGGAGCACTTTTTCAGTTTTTCCATTTGCAAAACACAGACAGAAAGGGGCAATCAGGCTGTGGACATTAACAGATTACAACATTGGTATAGTACTGAGATTCAGAGAGCTGTAGCTACTTAGTTACTCACAGAATGTTTCTTAGCTATACTTTTATATCTACAAAAGAAAAATCTCCACAATAACCAATATATAATTGTGGTTGTTATTGTAAATGCAGTTCCCTCAGTTCCAACTCACAGCAACCCTGTATAGGGCTTCCAAAGTGGGTTTGAACTGCCAATCTTGCAGTTAGCACTCCAGTGCTTATACTACAATGCCACACCAGGACTCTATCATACAGTTGTTGTTGTTAAGTGTCATCAAGTTGGTTCCTAGATAAGGTTTCCAAGGAGCAACTGGTGGGTTTGAACCACCCACCTTGCTGTTCAAACTGACCTTATGCTTTATCCTATAGCACCTCAGTTAGTACATCTTAATGCTAGAAGATGGAGATGGTGTCTGGCCCATAATTTATCCCGTCATTTTCTCTGCAAACTACACCCTCACTGTGGGATGATCCCACAAGAGTCATGTCTGCACAATATAAACCCACTTCTCTTCACATCTAGATTACTAGATGATTCTTGAGCCAATTGGAATGGAGATAAATATACTTATCTATCCTCAATAAGACACTAGAGTGACAGGGAGTCCAGTAACCCTTTCTGTTGGGCTATGCTATGCCTCACAGGAACTGTGAGACTGACCTCTATGAGAGCCTACACTGAAAGTCTGAGGAAACTCATCTACAGAGAGAAAGGAAAGAGTTCTGGAGATACACTTGCAGAGAGGGAGCAAGTATAGTTCCTGGTTTCCTCTGTCCTGATCCTTTCATTGTGCGTTCCACTTTCATCTGCCAGGTAAGTTTTGTTATTATTTATTGTTAAAAGACTTCTATGCACACAATTACTATTCCCAATTCTTCCTCTAAACTCATTTTGTCTCTAAACTACAATGTATCTATTTTTTATGCTGCCCATTACTTCTTCTAGACATTCTAAGTCCACATCTGGTTTGCAACCATATTTACAATTTTATCACAACTTGCTCATCTGTGTTTTTTCACATAAGATTGTCCCTTTCTACAAATGTGGTGTTGTTGTTGTTGTTTGTGTGCGTTTAAGTCACTTTTAACTCACAGAAACCTGCATAGGGCTTCCGAGGCTATAAATTTTTACGGGAGCAGAAATCCTCATCTTTCTTCCATGGAATGACAGGCAGTTTCGAAATGGTGACCTTGAGGTGAGCTGCCCAACTTGTAGCCAGTATTTCCTACTTGATTGTGGTTTATCACTCCTTATAGTTCCTCCACTTGCCTTATCTCCCAAATGTTCATGACATCCCAAGTTAGTTTTTCAGGTCTTTCTTTTGATAACTATTACACACAAATATATGAAGTGTCAGTTTTCTTTCCTGATAGGTAATAACTTGCTGGCATGCTGAGCACTATGGACTCAAATCAGTAGACTAGTAAGACATGCTCCTTATCTTCTCAAAAGACATGTCTTTCTGGTGTGAGGAAAGTAAAACAGGCTTGAAAAAATCAAAATTTAGTAAGTACCTAGAGATATCAAAGGTAAAGTCTCTAAAGAACTTTAGTCTCCCTTTAAAAAGTTGTACAGTAAAATAATAATTAAATCTACTATTTAGTGACTTTCAGTTATATTCTTAAGATTTTAATGGTAGAAACAAAATATGAATATCTGTCTACTCTAAAGACCAATGCAAACAATATAGAATTACACAATAAAACATGAAAGTTTCCCTTCATATACTATACAACCCACTGTCCTCATCCATAACTCTTCTCTGCAAAGAAAACTTCTGTTGAGTTTACTTATATATACACATTAGTGAGTAAATTTTATTTTCCTTGTTTATTAATAAAACTAGGAGTATGTTTTATATGTAGCTGTTGTTGCTGTAGTTGTGTACTATTGAACTGATTCTGATTCATAGTGATCCTCAATAAGGTTTCCAAGAGCGGGCTGGTTGGTTTGAACTGCCAACCTTGTGGTTAACAGTCCAGTGCTTATCCTACAGTGCCATACCAGGGTTCATACTTTATACAGAATTATATAATCTACTTTTTTTTTTTCCCCTGCTGGTAATCATCTATTTTATTTAGCTTTCCATAGCTTACATATAAATCTAACATACTCTGTAAAGATTGAATTAACAATTCAAAGATGGGTGTAAACCAATTAAATTAACTTTCATCTTATATATTGATTAATAAAGTATTGTTATTTTATTAATGCTACCATGAGTAAGGAGTCCTGGTGTGGTGCTGTGGGTTAGTGCGCCAGACTGCAAAGCCATTTGAACTACAAGGTTGGCAGTTCAAGCTCACCAGCTGTTCCTTGGAAACCCTAAACCATAGAGTCACTATGGGTCAGAACCGACTCAACGGCACTTAGCAACAACAACACCATGTGTAAAGATAAATAAATTGGTAGCTGAATTTGGTAACAATCTTGCTAATTAGTTTTCCACAAATCTTGATGAGTCTTGTTTGCCAATCTGGAGATACATGTCCATACGGAGGCTAAGTGCACTGATACAGTTAAATCAAATACTCTCATACCCTAAAGACAAGTTATAAAATTATATTGAAACCTGTTTGGGTATTATTCTGGTGCAGATATGTCTTTCATTTTATCAGGCATTTCATTTTAAAGTATATTATTTCTAAATGTTGTTGTTGTTAAGTGCCGTCAGGTTAATTCTGACTCATAGCAACCCAAGGAGCAGCTGGTGAGTTTGAGCTGCCAACCTTGAAGTTCAAACCCACCTTGGGGTATAGTGCCTATCCTACAGTGCCATGTTTACTAAATCTTCAGCAAGGGGTACATGTGTATGTGCAATGAGCTACTGTTATGCAATACTTATAAAAAATACAATTTCTCCAGAAATTGTTGTAATTTTTTTAAAAAGTTGGTGATCAAGTCAAGATTTCACAACATAACAATAAATTTGTATTCTTAGCAGACACAACACTACTCTTTTCTACTTGGCAGATGGTGTCACTTATAAATGCACTATTTTAGTTATAGTATATTGGAGACACCCACAAATGAAATTGTATTCCTGGTGTGGCAAGACAAGCACTGGACTTCAAACCACAGGGTCAGCAGTTCAAACCCACCAGTCACTTCTTGGAAACCCTATACAAGATCACTCTGAGTCAGAAATGACAAGACAATATTTATTAACAAGAACATAGATGAAATAAAAAATAATTTTTAAATAGAAAAGTATAACAAATGGAAGCTGATTTTAATTATTCTCATAAAACATTTAACAATATATTTTACAAAATACATCCACACAAAATAACGTCCACTGTCGTAAAGATGATCTGACTCATAGTGACTCTATGTTGTTGCGGTTGTTGTTATGTGCCATCGAATAGGTTCCAACTCACAGCACCCTTGTATAGGCTTTGGGAGGAGAGTTTGTTCGGTTAGAATGTCTAAACTTTTAATTAGCAGTGTAGTACTTATCCTACAGCATCACACCAGGACTCTTATGTTGTTGTTGTTAGGTGCCATCAAGCCAGTACTGACCCACAGTGAACTTATGCACAGCAGAACAAAAATCGCCTGATCCTGGGCCAACCTCACTACTATTGACACGCTTGAGTCCATCGATGCAGTCACTTGGAAAATCCATCTTGTTGTGGGGGGCTCTTCCTCTTTTTCTCTGACCCTCCACCTTACCTAACATGATATCCTTCCCCAGTGATTGGTCCCTTCTGACACTATGTCTGAAGTATGAAAGACAAAGTTTGGCCATCTTGGCCTCCAAGGAGCACTCTGGCTGCAGTTCTTCCAAAATGGATCTATTGGTTCTTTTGGCAGCCTATGGCACTTTCAATATTCTCCTCCAACATCATAACTCAAATGCATTAATTCTTCTGCGGTCTTCCTTATTCACTGTCCAACTTTCGCATGCATATGAGGTTATTGAAAATACCACGGCTTGGGTCAGGCGCACCTTAGTCCTCAAGCTGACATCTTTGCTCTTCAACACTTTAAAATATATGGTGGCTGTGTGCCGTGGAGTCAGTTCTGACTCATAGAGACCCTGTACAGGGTTTCCGAGGCTGTAAATCTTTACCGGAGCAGAACTCCTCATTTTTCTCCCACGGAACAACTGGTAGTTTCGAACTGCTGACGTTGTGGTTCGCAGCCCGATTCGTAACCACTACGCTACCAGAGCTCCTTTAAAATATATAGGACAGCATAAACTGCTCTAGAGCATTTCCAAAATTGTACATTTTTATGGAAGCAGGCTGTCATATCTTCATTCCATGGAGCGGTCGGTAGTTGTTTCATATAACCAAGACAGTCAAGGATATTTTACACGAAACTACCAACAGTTTTATAACAATGTAGCATAGTGGTTACGAGTCGGCTGCGAACCGCAAGGTCAGTAGTTCGAAACTACCAGCTGTTCCGCGGGAGAAAGATGAGGCTTTCTGCTCCCGTAAAGATTTACAGCCTCGGAAACTCTGTACAGGGTCTCTATGGGTCGGAATCGACTCAATGGCACTTAACAACAACAAGAGAATATATAATCAGAAAAAGAGCACTTAGATATAATCCTGATTTTTTCTTAAAATTCTTATTGTGAATTATGTGTTAGTTTACATGGGAGAACATTACCCATTATCCTTACATTCATCCTATCATATTTCATTTCATTGCAATGATCACAATCCCCTGCAAGCATCATCAAACATTCAAAGTATATACCCCACACACCTGCCCCCTGGCCACCAGAACACAGCCCCTCTCCCTTCCTGAGTCCAGAGTCCCCAGCCACTCCTTCTCTCCATGTTATCATCTCTGCCTCCATCCCTGGTGTCACTGCCTTCCCAGATAGCATCCCCAACTTCGCTTTTCTCCCTCCTTGATGGTTCCAAGGATCTCCACTCCTAGACTGTATAATCAGCCACTCCCCTTTTGTTACAAAACATTTATATTTACCTTTCCAACACTCACTGTCAGACCTGATAGCAACCATTCCCTACTGAACCACAGAAGTCCTATCCCCCACACCTTTTATCAACCTCATATAGACAAGTTGGATACTACTCAATGGACATTCTACCTTCCTCCTTGCCCTCTGGATCTAGGCTCCC
Organism: Chrysochloris asiatica; assembly: GCF_000296735.1. Classification (NCBI taxonomy): domain Eukaryota; kingdom Metazoa; phylum Chordata; class Mammalia; order Afrosoricida; family Chrysochloridae; genus Chrysochloris; species Chrysochloris asiatica. Next base: position 7,114,970 of record NW_006408665.1, on the reverse strand, counting down.
TCTTGAAAGCTTGTAAGCCAGTCACTTCTTGCCTTTGTAGGCCCTCCCATTTTGGGTAGCCAATATCTAAGTTCTCCATCCTTGCTGGCCCTGTGTACCAAGGGGGTGGGACTTATTATCACTGAAATGATTCGTTCACTCCTTGCATCTACAAGCATAAGTCAAGTTCATTCAATTGTAGTGGGTTACTCTTTTTTTGTTGTTTCCCCTTCTTTCTTCCTCTAGTCATGTTCTGATCATCGAGCCATTGATGCCTGGTCAAATGGGTGTGCTCGTGCATCTCCCCTCACTTCATATAAGCTGGACACTTCACACTCCACTCTAGACCTCTGGGGCCATGTCCCTGCCCCTGTGTCCAGGAGTCCCCAGGTCGCGTCATACTGCTGGTTAGCCTGGTCTTAATCCAGGTAAACAGAATTCTATTGAATATGGTCAGACTTAGCTCATAACTTCATTGCTGTTTATTCCCTACTTCCCCTTATTAGTGATGAATGTGATCAGCAGCAAGACCAAATGCCTGGTCGTGTATTCCACTTGAGTTTCAGTCTTAAAAGGTGGTTTTCTGGAGGAGACCTGACCACTTAACTGACAGTTCCCTGGGGAACAACATGCTTGTTCTTGTAGTAGTCAATTGGACTGCTGTTACTGTTTTTCATTTTTCCTGCTGATCTTCTTTCAAGAAATACCTTATGTTCTTCTAGCTGCTCCAGGCTGGTCTGCTTGTTTTTTGTTTGTTTTTTCTTTCTTAAATGACTTATTGTGAATTATGTGATAGTTTATATGGGAGAACATTAGTTTTACATTCATTCTATCATATATCATCTCATTGCCATGGTTACAATCCCCTCCATGCAATCCTTTCCCCATGCCCCCCAGGTCTTCAGCACACAGTC
>NW_006408665.1:7102345-7112751 GCF_000296735.1 Chrysochloris asiatica | reverse complement strand
GCAATGAAATGATATACGATAGGATGAATGTAAAACTAATGTTCTCCCATGTAAACTATTGCATAATTCACAATAAAACATTAAAAAAACAAACAAACAAAAAACAGGCAAGCATCTTAACATCATTTCCCCACTTTCACCAATTCAAACCACTACTCGTCTGTCAGTTAGTTGTACTGTGGTGTCTTGTAAGTTGCTGTGATTCTGAAAGCTATGCCACCAGTATTTTAAATACCATCAGGGTCACTCATGGTGGACAGGTTTCAGATGAGCTTCCAGACGAAGAGAGACTAGAAAGATAGAGTGACGAACTACTTCTGAATATTTAGTCACTGAAAACCTTATGAATAGCAGAGAAACACTATCAGATATAGTGCCAGAATATGAGCCACTCAGGTTGTAAGGCGCTTAAAATGCGACTGGGGAAGAGCTGCCTCCTCAAAGTAGAGCTGACTGTGATGATGCGAATGGAGTAAAGCCCATGGGAGAAAAGCCCATGGGACCTCCATTTGCTGATGGGGCACAACTCAAAATCAAGAGAAACAGCTCTAAACATCCACTGAAAATCGGAACATAGAATGTAAAAGTATGAATCTGGGAGAATAGGAAGTTGTCAATAATGCATTGGAAAACATAAACATAGATATTTTAGGAATTAGTGAGCTGAAATGGATTGGTATTGGCCATTTTGGATCTGACAACCTCATGGTTTACTACGCCATGAATGACAAATTGAAGAGGAATGGTGTTGCATTCATCATCAAAAAGAACATGTCCAGATCACTCATGAGGTACAATGCTGTCTGTAATAGGATTATATCCATGCACATACAAGGAAGACCAGTTAATACCACTATTCTTCAAATTTATGTACCAAATACTAAAGCCAGTGTGGATAAAATAGAAGAATTCTACTAATTTCTTCAATCTGAAATTGATGAAATATGCAATCAAGATGTATTGATCATTACTGGTGATTGAAATACAAAGTTTGGAAGCATCAGTAGTTATCACCATGGCCTTAACCAGTGATTTGTTAATTTCAAATACCTTCTTTAGACAGCATAAGAGACGACTATACAAATGGACCTCACCAGATGGAATACATAGAAATCAAATTGACTACATATGCAGGAAGACACAATGGAAAAGCTCCATATCATCAGTCAAAACAAGGCCAGGGGCAGACTGTGGAACAGACCATCAATTGCTCATATGCAAATTCAAATTGAAGTTGAAGAACTTCAAGAACAACTCCAAGAGACCCAAAATATGACCTTGAATATATCCCACCTGAACTTTGAGATCATCTGAAGAACAGATTTGATACATTAAACACTAAAGACCGAAGACCAAAAGAGTTGTGGGATGACATCAAGAACATCATACATGAAGAAAATAAAAAGTCATTGAGAAGACAAGAAAGAAGTAAAATCAAAATGGATGTCAGAAGAGACACTGCAACTTGCTCTCCAGTGTAGAAATGCTAAAGCAAATGGAAGACATAAGGAGGTCCAAAAGCTGAACAGAAAATTTCAAAGATCAGATCAAGAAGATAAAGCAAAATATTACAACAAAATGTGCAAATATCTGGAATCAGAAAACCAAAAAGGAAGAACGCACTCAGCATTTCTCAAGCTGGGGAAACTGAAGAAAAAATTCAAGCCTCAACTTTCATTATTGAAGGATTCTCTGGGCAAATTATTGAATGATGCACAAAGCATCAAGAGAAGATGGAAGAAATACACTGAATCACAGTACCAAAAGGAAATGGTCAATGTTCAAACGTTTCAAGAGGTAGCATATGTTCAAGAGCCAAGGATACTGAAGGAGGAAGTCCAAGCTGTATTGAAGGCATTGGCAAAGAACAAGGCACAAGGAATTGATGGAATAAAAATTGAGATCTTTCAAGAAAGTGAGGTGGCACAGGGAGACACTCACATATCTATGCCAAGAAATTTGGAAGACAATTATCTGGCCAACAGTAATGAGGTTGCCCCAGGATCGGGCTGTGTTTTGTTCTGCTGTGCATAAGGTTGCTATGGGTTGGTACCGACTCCATGGCACCTAACAACAACAACAAAACCTGCCTAGCTATTCTCCCATCCACCTGATTTTTCCTTTCACCTTCCCCTTCGAGTGTGTGCCCACCCCGCCAGCACCCAAACTATCCTGTGTCTATTCACTACCCTGTACTCCACTATCCTGTGTCTATTCCCTAATCTGTGCTCCACCTTCCCCTCCTTCCCCTCACCCCACCCCATACACCCCGGTAACCAACAAAAAAATATATTTTTTACCCCTTTTAGTGTGGGTTCTTTTTCTTAATCTTTTACAATAATGGTCCTATGCCGTATTTCTCCTTTTGTGACTGACTGATTTCACCTGTATAATGTCCTCAAGGTTCATCTATGTTATGTGGTGGCTTGCAGCTTCCTTGTTGTTCTTCAAGGTAGCATAATATTCCATTGTGTGTATGTACCACAGTTTGTTTATCCATTTTTCAGTTGGTGGGCACTTTGGCTGTCTCCGTCTTTTCATTGTTGTAAATAGTGCTGCTATGAACATTGGTGTGCATATATCTACTCGTGTTATGGCTCGTATTTCTTGTGGGTAAATACCAAGTAGAGGAATTTCTGGATCATAAGGTATCTCTATTTCCAACCATCTGAGGAAGTGCCATATTGTTTGCCAGAGTGATTGGACCATTTTGCAATCCCACCAGCAATGCAGGAGTATCCCAATCTTGCCACATCTTCACCAATATTTATTGTCCTCTACTTTTTTGATCTTTGCTGTTATTGCTGGTGTGAGATGATATCTCATTGTTGTTTTGATTTGCATCTCTCTGATGACTAGTGATCGTGAACATTTCTTCATATGCTTGTTGGCTGCCTGGATCTCCTCCGGTGAAGTGTCTGCCTGTGCCCATATTTTAATTGGGTTATTTGTCCTTTTCTTGTAGAGGTGCTGTAGGTTCCTATATATTTTGGAAATTAGTCCCTTGTCTGATGTGTTGTTGCAATAATCCTGTTTTTATTCCATTTATATTCATCTAAATGGAGTCACTAAACAAAATTCTATCACACTAATTGGTTAAGGAGTAGTATGTTTGTTCTTAATATTCAAATACTAAGTAGACATGGCTCAAAAATCATGCCCACAAAAGGTTCTCTAAGGAGTCTTTAAAGGATGAAAAATAAGTGATTTCTATTGGATTTAACATTGTTGTTTGATGATGTTAAATGCTGTCGAGGTAGTCTTGGCTCATATAGAGATATGCATAGGGTTTTCAAGTAGTAACTGGTGAGTCTGAACTACTGATCTTGTGGTTCAAACTGACCTTGCAGTCCAGTGCTTTAGCCAACAGCACAACACTATGTCTCTAGGGTTAATATAACCATCCCATAACCTCCCCCAAACTAACTGACTCTCTACATTAATACGCCCCAAAAGGCATTAAAATAAATAACAAACCATAGAATAATTGTGCCATCCTGCCAAGAAGGCAAAATTATGACTAAGTTATTACCTCTCACTGTGTGGACTTATGGAATAAAAGAACTTTTTTTCCTCTTATCTGTGAACTACTCAGAAAGAATCATCATTATCAGCATTCTTAGTCAAGGACATTGGAAGATGTGTAGGAAAGTTTTATCAATGATTTAATTTTTGGTCCTGGAAAAGAACCCCCCTGTTATGTACTAATCAATGAATACATCAAACAGCATTTTATCATGATATTTACATCCTAGAGTAGTAGCTTAACCTTATTCTTTGTCAGTTAAGCTAGCTTGTCCTGTTACTAGTGCTTTGATAGTCCCCCTTTCCATCAAAAAAAAAAAAAAATTCTATGTCAAATAAAACATCTTTAAAGGTTTTTCCCAGAAGTCTAATCAGCATCCTTAATTTTGATGATGTGGTTCATTGTGACCTTTGCCTTTGGACAACATGTAAGGGAACATCTGAGAATAATTTCTTGTTCTTTCTCATGGCATCTGCCAGCTATCTGTAGGCAAAATGTAAAAAGACACAGCTTTAACAAATTATTTCCTTTCATAAGAGAAACACTGTATTACACAAGCATGTTCCCAGCTAACATAAAGGAAAGCTATGCTGTCACTGAGGAAATTAATTTTTTAAATATCTTCTTGGTGTGATACTTTCTTCTCCATCATGGGAAAAAAAATGTCAACTCTAGTCACATAAATGCGATACTTTATATTTCATTTACAGATCCTTAATCAAATTTTAAAGTTAGAGTTTGGAGATACATGATTAAAACTTACGACTTTGGGTTACGTCATAAATATTGCTAATTATGTAATCTCAAACCCATCCCTTTTCCTACATATTTGGTGAAGAGGACAAATTGGGGTGAAAAGTGGGTCTTTCTCACAATTCAAATCTTAATTTCCACCTTCACCCCAACCTACCTTGTGCACATTTTAGAAGAAAACTGGGGAAAGAAGAACTTGAAGAAAGGGAACTAACAAGAACAAAGAAGAAGAAAAGAAAAAGGGGGAGAAGAAAGCGAAAGGAAGGATGGAAGTAAAGACAAATGAAAGAAAGAAAATGGAGAAATGTGCCAGAGTAATTTGCCCAGATCTTGAAGCGATTTGCTCCCTAATTAAAGACAGGCACACACTTACAGACCTGCTGAGAAATGTCCCTATCCCAGCCAATTCTACCTCTACCTCAAGCTGTGCTCTATAGATTTGGGGAAAACACTAAAATAAAAATGCTGCATCTGCGTGGGGAAAAAAAATGATACACAGAGTGATCATTTTTTTCAGACACACACTGCAAATAATGTTTTCAAATTATAAGATAGAATGAAGACAAGAAATTACAAGAACACAGAAATACTCATTAAAGAAATTAAAGGGTATAGCTATATATTCCATTTTACATTTTAAAAAACTCAAAAAACCTTCGTTTTCCTTTAGATGAGGGAGGTTTTGTTAAAAACAAAAACTACAAAAATATAAAAGGCTCTGCATGGGCCAATAATAAGTGTATATCATAAACTAATGATTGGACCTAAGATTCAAATGAGGGAGAAAAATAAATTCTATAAGATACCATAACCCATATTCTGTTCTGTGGAATTGGTTAACTTTTTATTATTTATTTAAATTTTTTATTTTCTTCTTTTAATTTTTTCCCCTCTGCTTCCTATTTTATAAGAGGCACAGTTATTCAAAGAAAATAAGGCCATGCAGTACTTAATTTTTATTTTGAAATGAATGGGCACTCCTAAGGTTTGCAAGTGACAAAAACAACAACAACAACAACAACAACAAAAAACAACGGGTATTATATTCTGTTTGGTAACAGAAAAAGAGGAACTTTTTATTAAAATTTGAATAAAAAAATGATTAAAACATATATTTGTATATGCATGCATAATATAATGGTAGTATTCAAGTTACATTGTGTTATTGTTATTAAATACAATCAAGTTAGTCTGACTCATAGTGACCCCACACAAGGTTTCCAAATAAGAGCTGGTGGGTTTGAACAGCTGACCTTGAGTTTAGTACTCCAGTGCTTATCCTACAGGACCATACCAGGACTCCATTCCACTGGATTAGATAAAGACAAAAGAGAAAAGTGATAAGAATGTAAAATATTGGCTTTTATTTCCTGATTTCTGTAGTCCAAATGAAATAAGATATTATTGTTGCCGTAGGCATGAGTGAGCATTCAGCATGTTGTTATTGAGGCTTTTCAAAATATACCATGTCAGAAGTATTTCTTTGAACTTTATCTCTGTTGACAATTTACACCCAATAGGAATTTCCCTTTTATGTAAGTGTGGGATCTTGTCCAGGAAACACTTGCAAGATAAACTACGGACCATGAAGGTCTATGGCGGCCAGTGGACAATTTGACTCAAATCTCTAGGAAAACAGAAGTTTCCTATAATGCAATATTTAACCTACACTTTGTCAGGTTGTATTTGTAAAATCATTGTGGATGGAGGCCATTTATCTTTAAATCAAACTCCTGTGGTACTTTTTACATAGTAGGTGAAAACTGTTTATGGATTAAAGAGTCATTAATAATCCTAGAGTAGTTAAAATCTTAAGGGAGCAACTCAGATAAAATGTATGTCAATGCATTTTTAACATAAACACAGTTTATATTGGTCAAAGACAAAGCTGAAAACAATTTTTTTTATCCCAAGACTTTTAGATTTTATACCATCAAATGATGCAACTTTTCAAATGGTGGTGGTTATGGGCACTGTGGGTAAATGTGCTGGGCTGCAAGGTTGGTTTGAACCACAAGATTGGTGGTTCAAGCTCACCAGGGCCTCCTTGGAAACTTTATACAGAGTCACTGAGTTAGAACTGACTTGACAGTTCCTACAACAACAACAATTATGTGCTATAGAGTCAGTTCCAACTCACAGTAACCATGTATAGGGTTTCCAAGGCTGTAAACCTTTACAGGAGGAGAAATCTGGTAGATTAGAATTGCTGACCTTGAGGTCAACTCAGAACCCATTACATTATCAGAGCTTCTTAAATATACTTTCAAATTTGACTATTTTTCTTTTGTTTACATAAGACATGGGAATAAATACAACCACTGAAACAGGGCAGGATGAACAATACCATTTTTAAACTTTTCATTAACTTATCAATCATTGAATTGATTGTGGATCCAAGCAAAATGAAATTTCTGGCATTTATTCCATTTATCATGAGTTGTGAGGACTTTCATTTACTTTAAAATGAGAAATAATCCATACTGAAGACTGTAGTCTTCGATTTTCCTAGTACATATTTCAAGTCCTCTATACTTGATGACACTTAACAACATGAGATAAGCACTGGAATAATAATTGCAAAGTTGTTGTGTCAAACCAACCAGCTGCTCCTTGGAAACTCTATATAGGGTTGCCATGAGTCAGAACGGACTCAATGGCATTTAACAACAACAATAATGCTTCCAACAAGATGGTGTCATCTACATATCTCAGGTTGTCAATTAGTCTTCCTCCAATTCTGATGCCCAATCCTTTTTCATATAATCTAGTTTCTCCTCAAATTACTTCTTCAGCAGTGTTGTTAAGTGCCATTAAATCAATTCTGACTCATCTGGCATAAGCAATGATATTCCTCATTCCTTGTTCTCTTCTAAATCCAGATGGAACTTCTGGTAGCTTCTAATCGATGAACTGCAATATTTTTAAATTATCTCAGAAAAAATTTACTTGTATGTCATATTAATAATAGTGTTCAAAGATTTCTGCATTCCAATGGGTCACCTTTCTTTGGAATGGGCACAAATATGAATCCTTTCCAATTGATTGGCTAGGTAGTTATTTTCTAAATTTCTTGGCATGCTGGAACATTTCAATTTGCATTTGATCCATGATCCAGTTTCCTTGGATCCACAGTCAATGGCCATGGAAGCAGCAGTGAAGAAATCTAACTATGTAGCTAAAAGGGGTTGAAAGAAGATATCTGTACATGGGTATTTACATTCCTGCAAACACAACTATGAATTTATTAGAACTATAGCAGGCAAAATGATGAAAACTTCTTATATACTATCAAAAATCTTAGCACTAAGAGTTGCTGGGTCTGGGAGATCAGGATCATAGTCTTGGGGACACTTGGGTCACTTGGGTTAACATAGTTCACAAGTATGCACCATTCATTTGTTAGTTTGTCCTGCAGTGGTGGCTTATGTGTTGCTGTGATGCTGGAAGGTGTGCTACTGGCATTTTGAATGCCAGCAGGGTCACCCATGGTGGACGGGTTTGAAGTGAGAATAAGACAGACTTGCAAAGAAGGAGAGGAAGACTACTTCCAAGTGATTAGCTAATGAAAATCTTATGAATGAAAAGGTATCAGAAGAGAGGCTGAAAGTGCCTCTGCAGTATACAGATGTTAAGCCAAATGGAAAAAAATGAAGAGGTAAAAGAACTGAAAAGAAAATTTCAAACGACAGCTAAGGAGAAAAAGGGAAATATTATAATGAAATCTGCACAAATTTGAAGTTAGAAAACCAAAAGAGAAGAACATGCTCAGCATTTCTCAAGCTGAAAGAACTGAGTAAAAATTCAAACCTTGACTTGTAATGCTGAATTATTCTTTGGGCAAAATATTGAATGATGCAGAAGCATCAAAAGAAAATGAAAGGAATAAACAAAGTCACTGTACCAAAAAGAGAAGGTCAATGTTCAAACATTTTAAGAGATAGTATATGATTGAAAGCCAATGGTACTGAAGGAATAAGGCTCAGGGAATTGAGGGAAGACAAACTGAAATCTTTTCACGAACGTATGCAGCACTGGAGGCACTCACTCATCTATGCCAAGAAATCTGGAAGATAGTAACCTGGTCAACTGATTGGAAAAGAGCCATTCCAAAGAAAGGTGATCCAAGTGAATGCAAAAATCATTAGACAGTATCATTAACATCACATGCAAGTAAAATTGTGCTAAAGGTAATTTTTAAATGGCTGCAACAGTATATTGACAGGGAGCTTCAAGAGGTTTAAACTATTCAGATGAGGATGTTGAATGAGGGATATCATTCCTGATTTCAGATGGTTGTTGGCTCAATGCAAAGAATACAAGAAATATGTTTACCTGTGCTTTATTGACTATACAAAAGCTTTTCAATTGTGTGGATAATGAAAAGTTATGGACAACATTTTGGAGAGTGAATATTCCAGAACACTTAATTGTGCTCATGAAAAACATGTACATATACCAAGAGGCTGTCATTCGAAGCAAACAAAGAGACACTGAATGGTTTAAAATTAGGAAAGGTGTTTGCCAAGGTTGTATTATTTCACCATACTTATTCCATCTGTTTGCTGAGCAAAGAATTCAAGAAACTGGATTATATGAAGAAAAACATGGCATCAGGATTAGAGGAAGACTCATTTTCAACCTGTGGTATGCAGATGAATCAACCTTGCTTCCTGAAAGCCAAGAGGACCTAAAATACTGATAAAGATGAAAGACCACAGCCTTTGGTATGGGTTGCACTTCACTGTAAAGAAAACAAAAATCCTTACCACTGGATCAATGAACAACATCCATATAAATGGAGAAAATAATGAAGTTGTCAAAGACTTCATTTTGTTTGTATCCACCATCAACATTCTTGAAAGCAGCTATCAAGAAACCAAACAATGTACTGCATTAGGCAAATCTGAAGCACAAAACCTTTAAAAGTGTTCAAATGAGTTAGTTTGAGGACTAAAGTGTGCCTGACCCAAGCCATGGTATTTTCAATAGCCTTATATGCACATGAAAGTTTGACAATGAATAATGAAGACAGTAGAATAATTGATGCATTTAAGTTAATTGTGTTGTAGAAGAATATTAAAGGTACTATGGGCTGCAAGAACAAACAAATCTGTGTTGGAAAAAGTACAATCAGAAGGCTCCTTAGAAGCCAATATGGCCAGACTTCATCTATTACACTTCAGACATATTATCAGGATGGACCAGTCCCTGGAGAAGGACATCAGGCTTGATAAAGCAGAAGGAGACCTTGAAAAAGAGGGAGATCTCCAACAAGATGAACTGGGACAGTGGCAGCAACATGAACTCAAGTTTATCAGCATTTTTTTGAGGATGGTGAAGGAAGCAGGGGGTGTTTCGTAGCATCACTATTGGTCAGAACCAACTAGATGGCCCTAACAATGATTATCTTCAAGTATAGTATCTTCTCTATAAGTAGTTGCTCAACATGAAATTTATAAGACTAAAAGTTTAAGGTCAAACCTAAGATCTATTAAAAATTGTCAAGGCTTAATGAGACATTTTAAATAATCAGCTATTTTTATGGTTTTTGTTTGTTTTCATGGTGACATCACTTTGAGTCTATCCTCAGACTTCAACCCTATATAGTATATAGTAAGAGATTAATGTATGCTCAACAACAACAACATAGCATGAGTAGGACTCCTAGTGTGGCACTGCAGGATCAGCAGATTTGAATTTCAAACCACAAGGTCAACAGTTCAAATCCACCAGCTGCTACTCAGAAACTCTATACAGACTTGGTAAGAGTCAGAACCAACTCAATGGCACTTAACAACCACAGCAACACAGCAAGACCATTTGGTTACAAACAAGTCTAAGTTTTGCCATGGATAACGTAGCTCACCCTTCATTCAATGCTATAGTGTTTTCCTATTCTTCAAAACGGTGGTTGTTGTTCATGTTAAATGCCATCAAGTCAATTCCAACTTTTAGTAACCCTATGTAGTGTATCAAGAAAAGATGGAAGGAATACACAGAGTCATTGTACCAAAAGGAAATGGTTAATGCTCAACCATTTCAAGAGATACCATATGAACAAGAGCCAATGATACTCAGAGAGGAAGTCCAAAGTGCATTGAAAGAAGTGGCAAAGAACAAGGCA